>NC_142391.1:39827387-40059887 GCF_059441095.1 Idiotropiscis lumnitzeri | reverse complement strand
TGGTTTAGCAGAAGCCAGATCATGTTGCAAAGTTTTCACAGTGGTGTTGTCAGCCTGGGTGGTTCAAAAAAAAAAAAAAAAAAAAAAACCCTTTTGGAGCCAAACACTTAGACTGTCAGATTGCAGACGTGTGGCTTAATCCTATTAAGACAGAGGTCCTATACACTATAGCTATGGTTTTCTTTGTCTTTAGAATTATACCGTCACGTTTCTAATGCCAGCTTTACATTCACTAAAATTTAGAATTTTGTTTTAATTTGGACCAATAAATCATCTTTTTTTTTTTTTAACCCACCTCACTGATCGCATTTGTTTGATGCAAAATGAAACTGTGAAACACTGCAATACCACATGTCAAGGCCCTGCCATATAACAGCAACTAGTCTCATGTTTCACTTTCAAGTCTAGTCATTTCAGATAATTGTTTTCAGTTGATCTGCTCCTGTCCAGAGGAGCCCATCAGTGGCACAACTGGGGCGCAATGACCTGTTGTTTCTTATGTAAACTTTCAGCTTGCCTTCGACTGATTAGCATCACTTCATTAAAATATTATCGGCCACCAAAACAGCACTGCAGCCCTTTGTTGTGCCATGAGGAAAGGCATCTTTGAATAATTAGCGGCCCGCCATTGGAGCGGCCTGTGATGTAACAGAACTAAGATGTTTGGCATTATAAGAATGTCCCATTTCAATTGGACACTGTGGCACTCTGGGGCCTCTTCGTGTGTAGTCTACCATGCACATCCCAATGCAGGGGACCTCCCAGATGCCCTGTCACGTGGGAGAGCCAATACATTCTCTTCACTTTAACGCGTATTTGCATTTTTTAGGGGGTGGGGTCTCTTTTAAAGCTAAGCAACAGAGACTACAAATAGAACTAAAAGATAAAACCATAGAATAAATATGCAGAGGTTTTATAGTTATGGTTTAAAATGGAACCACTCTGCTCCTCCTCCTGACATGACATTGTGCAACCGTGCTACAAAGACTCAGACCCCCAAATCAGATTGTAGTTCAAAGCAACTGGATTTTTGGGCATTACTGCGTAGATTGTTACCGATGCAATAACAATGGAAATTCTAAATCCAAGTAAGTGTGAAAAAAAAACAAATTGTTGCCCTGAGTATGATTTTCTCAAATGAGGAAACAAGGGCAAGGTGTCAAACAGGTTGCTTCCACGCAACAGTACATCTTCGTCATGTCTGCCCAAACAAACATAATGTCGGAAGGAGAAATACCGAACTGCCTCGAACAGTAGCAAAAAAAGAAGAAAATTCTGTCCTACTCCCGTTCAGAATGACTCTGGAGCCGAGTGTTAAGGTATTAAATAGTGATTACAATTTCCCCATGTGTCACTGTAGACTTAATGGTGCGATGAAGTGTTGTGACTTCATGTGTCTTAAAGCTAAGTGTAAGTACTAATCTATGTAGTGCAGGACTGTTCACCAAATAGCCAAATGTTCCCCCGCACCCTACGCCCACCCTTTTTGGGTTCAACTCGGCCTCAGTTACCAGGCTACACACTGGAGTGCTAGTGAGTGGGCAGTGCAAGTGCAGCATGTCATGCTCTAATGCAATTGCCCCCAAATGTCAATTACTAAAGTTATTCACTGAGAGAACCTTCAATTAGGGGAGGAGGTTGATATTATTGATACATTTTCCTCATATGAACCTTCACTGTGGTTATGAAACACTTTCTGCAAAGATATAGTTTGGTCTTGTTGTTGACTGGCATTTTTTTAGTTTTAGTTTGCTTTCATACACTATCACAATAGATGAAACTGCACAATCACAGTGATTGACATTTTCAGTTTATCACCATAATAACTTTTTTACCATTTGGGAATTACATTAATTTTTGCAGGGTATCTCCATTTTGCGGGGAGTTAAATATTTGGACATACAAATGAACATAAACTTTAGTTGTTTGCGCAGTATGTTTAGTGTCGTTTTATTATAAATTTTCACTGTGAAGTTGTTTTGTAGCATTTGACTGAATGTGAGAATGTAAAAGACAGTGAGCCTGTTTCATTTGCAGTTTTATACACATCCCTTCCATAACGCTGCCTCAACTATGTTCGGAATATGGTATACTTTGGGTCTTGAACTGGTTATTTCCTTCTTATTACTTTTATTTTACCATCATTGTCATATTGAGCTTGGTTTCATTTTTCCCTATAAATACGATGCTTTACTGTGTAAATCTAATCTGGTTTACCATATCTGTCCTTAAATGTGAAAAGTGGTTTGCACCACATTGTACATGCTTTATATTTACTGTTTGTTGATGAAATCATCACTTGATTGTAGTTTTTGACAATTTTGTGCCTGCCTTCTCTAGAATATTGATATCCGTTGATGTTATGAAATGTGAACTCTTGATTTAGTCGCATCTAAGCTTTTTACCCTCACTTTAGGATTTACCATACCAGATGGATAACATTCAGGATAATGGCCCAGAGGAGTGGAGTTTGACAGCAATGGTTTAGATGGACAACAACAACCTTTCATTTGGGATTGTCCCGTGTTGGCCCCATTCATTTTCATTTCGGTCGGGGTCTCCAGTCCCTTTTGTTTGTTTGTCTGAACGTATTCTTGGTTGGGCATAATAAATCTTGCAGCATTTGACCTCAGTGGTGTCTCTGGCGGACTTTTAGACAATGATGTTGTTGTCTCTTAATGAGACAAAGGGACTGTGACAGTATCTTAAGAAATCCATCCCTCCATTCTATCTTATCCAGGTTCGGGTTGCGGGAGTGGCATTTTTAGCCCGGACCTTCCCTCTCCCTAGCCTTGTTGTGCAACTCTTCCGAGGGATCCCAAGGTGTTGCCAGGTCACCCGGGGTACTGAGTCTTGCCAGTGTGTCCTGGGTTATCCCTGGGGCCCCCAACAAGCGTGATATGCCCGGAACACCTCACCAGGGAGGAGTGTGGGAGGCACAACCAGATGCCTGAGCCATCTCATCTGACTCCTCTTGAGGAGTAGAGGAGGAATGGCTCAACTCTGAGTCCCTCCTTGACTCGATTTCTTGTTTCTGGGATCCCAACTCACAGCTCATGACCATTGTTGAGGGTAGGAACGTAGATTGACCGGTAAATCGAGAGCTTCGCCTTTTCCTTTTCCTTCTTCACCATGACAGAACGATAAAGGGTCTGCATCACAGCACACGCGCCACGGAGCTGCCTGTCGATCTCCCGCTTCATCCTACCCTTACCTGTAAACAAGATATCAAGATACTTGAACTCTGTTGAAACCTCCCACCAAGAAACAGGCAACCCAAGCTGAATTATGTTTCTTTGTTTTCCGTAGAAAAAATGGTAAAAGGCAATCAACGGAGTCAATCGTGCGAAACGTTGTCAAAGCCCTCTTTATACATCGCAGAAGAAATCATTTCTACGTATACCCTGACTGATCCACTTTAATGGTGTTAGCAGTTGTTGTGATAAACTAAATCCATTCTGTACTGTCTTATCCAGATGAATTCAAAGGGAATTAAACCTCAGATTTATTTAATGAAATCATGCGTTGTGTGCTCCAACATTAGTAAAAATGCATTATTCAGATTAATATTGTGTTTGTGGAATATGAATTAAACCGAATAGTTAATCAAAAAAGGGCCGTGCCATGTTGAGTGAAATCATTTTCAGCTACAAACCGGAAGTGAAGTTGAAGTGCAAGTAGAGTATTCCCTGCTAATAAAGCAGGCTATTAATTTGTCTTGGTTGAGGAATTGTTGAGAGGGATGTAATTAAACCTTCGATCCTATGTACGCCATACCTGAGAGAAAACATGTAGCAGCCATTGGAGGAAGTATAGTGTAGAGTAAAAGTGTTGTACATCAACAAAGAAATCCAGATGGGCTCACAACTCAAGAAGTACATAGTTTATTATGCACTGCTAGCTTTTGTACATATAATGTAATCAAATATGGAGCTAGTCATTGCTGAATATTTACTGAATATTTAAATTATAGCAAGCCCCCCTGGTTTATTTATATCAAGTTACAGTTTATCTCTATTTACCTGACTACTTTAAGTGGTGTTATTTCTCAATTGGAGCGTCTGGAAGTTCATCACACATCCCACATCTGAATTAAGTTAATTTGCCTATCGAGATTCATAACTTGCAATTCTTGTATGTTCCTGTTGCCTTCTTTTTCACTCCTCAACACAAATTATGTTCTAAAACTGGTTTAACATGCCCTAAGGCCAGTCTAAATCTCATATTGTTTGTTACATGTCTGGTTTTGGGGTTTGCCAATCTGGGTCATTCCCACGGACCAAAATTGAAGCTCACACAAGAACTCATAAACACAAGGTCTCCTACAAAGGCCTGATGTTTTGTTCCCTGGCCCAGCCACACATCTGCCTCTGCTTAGGCCCCAGGTTACCCTCCAGCCCCAACCACCTGTGAAGAATTACGGCCAGCGTGTTCGGAAAAATACCCTCCCTTGGGTCACCCAAGCAACCCACATGAGCAAAAACACTTAATATAGAGGCGGAACGGCAGAGTTGAATAGTTCAGTGCCAAGCTGCTACATATTAGGAACTATTAGACTTCAATCAAGGGTATTATTTGATAATATATAACTTGGTTATTTGTACCGTGGTCTTTGAGAACTTAATAACGCTGTGGTCAGTATTGGAAAAACAACTCTTCTTTAGGAGGGCAATATAGCCAAGCTGCTTTTGAAAAATGGGGTAGGTGTCGTTTAATTCAGACATCTGTTTGTGTACAATAATAATCAAATCTCCAAGGCCAAAACAAGTGGTTTCAGATTTACTCAGTTTTATAGAAACTCACACGCCATGCATTAATGTAGTGAGAGAAAATGGCTTGTCAATACAGTTTGATGGAGTATTGGCATTTAAAGGTTTAATTTTAGTAAGCCCCAAATTAGCCACATTGCTTCAAAATATGTTCAAATTTGTTTAATTTACCTCGATACACCTCAGAACTAGCCAACTTCAGGCAAGAGTTTTGATTCTCACAATTTATTTTGCAGGTATACTTTGACTGTGGTGCCAAACTGGATGTGGTGGATGCACAAGGACTAATACTCTCCCCCGGCTTCCCTTACAACTACTCTTCTGGGACCCACTGTGTTTGGCAGTTCTTTGTACCTGTGCATTATCAGCTTATTCTTGAGATATTCGACTTTGACGTGTTTGAAAGCCATGAGTCTTCTGCACAGTACTCTGTCATTTCTAGTAATGAAGAGGATGTTGTAGATGATGAGTTGACTTATGCCCCTGACACTGTTTCATTGGATGAGCCTTCATCAGAAGATATTGATCAAATAGATCAGAAGGATGCCCCAAAGGTCCAACAGTCTTCTCGAGACAGTGAGGTGGAGGCTCTGGTGGTTCGCGAACGGTCAACAAAAGTCTCAAACTCTGCCAAAAGATCCATAGCTCGTTCCTCTAGCCTTACATCACCACCGACCGCTTCTCTTCTCCTTCCTGGCGCCGTGTTGAATACGGACAAGGCTATCAACACGGCCTCCTCACCCCGCCTTGGTATAGACTTCAACCCAAGTTCTATCCCAAGCATGACTACAGTTGCTTTGCCTCAATCCACTGCCACTACACCCGTGAGCCCTGAAACACAGCAGTCAGGGCTTGACGCCTGTCCCCATGATGTTCTCTATATCTCAGATCTCATCACCTTTTCCTCAAGGTTCTGTGGGTCAAACCGACCTCCTAGCAGCCAGTTGGTGTTTGGCTCTAGTCAGGAGATGGTGGAGGTGATTATGGAGCTCATCACAACCACTCACTGGGGGCGGGGCTTTGCCCTTCTCTTCCACTACGACAATGTGACCAAGCCAGGTGGTGAACGGAGAAGTTTTGTTTCTACATCCGCCAAGGTAGACTCTCTACTGGTCGCTGTGAGTGGAGCTGCCTTCTTCGCTTTGATACTTACCAGTGTTCTCTGCGTCAAATTCAGGTAATATCTGTAAGCTTACCTTGTCTAAGGAAGGACATTTAGAACACACGATTCCTTCATAGGTGATTTTTTTTAATCCAGTAAGGCATGTTGTATAAATAAGTAATATTTCATTATCCCACTTAAAACTGAGCGATATGACACACTTCCCCTTTTACATAGACTGGTCATTTACACAGAACTCACTGCTCACTGTAATTTGTAATACTACGCTAACATGCATACCAACTGCTTGCCTTGTCGTAGTGTATTGTAATACTCTGTGTGAACTTTGAGTTATGCGGTGGTAATGTGTTTCTGCTTGTCACACTGATTTTAAAAGTCCTTAAAGATGTAGGAACGGGTGAGTACCAATACCAGATATCTGTATTGGGCCGATGCTGATCTTATTTCAAGGTATCAAATACTCATGAAGTCACTGATACCAGTTACTAGGACCGTCTTGTAGTCGTTTTACTTTAAGTAAGTAAATGGAATGCGTTGCTGACAGAACATTTTCCTAAGTGACATAACGAATCAGAAGAGTAACGTACATGCATAAAATGGGATTCCTATTCGTCCAATTCATCCATCAGAACATTCGCGTAGGAGACATTACCACTTGCTGGAAATCGCTGTGGTATTACAAATATGTCCATCGATTATGCATTTAAGGTTCTAAATTAACACCTGCCAAATTTGGATTAAAATAAATTTTGGCGTGTGTTGCCAAAAATTTATAAGCCAGTTTGCCTGGTGATGCATTACATAAGGCGAGTCTCGTGGATTGTGTGCTTCATATTTGACTTATCTAACATGAGCTTTTAGTTAGGAGTGTAAGGATTATACTCTGTAACAATGTCATTGTTTATCATTACAGTAGCAGTGTTGGAGACATTGGCCGTTTTAAACACTCATGGAAATGTTAATAAAAAGCAACATTAATTCTTGTTGAATTGATTTATTTTGCCACTTCTGCCAAGTCGTAATCCACAAATGCAATGTTAATCAGAATACAGTGTTTACGCTAGTAATACTGCGTAGAAGATATTGTCAAGGATTTTTGTTTTTTACTTCCTCTTTAAGGTCTGTATTGCAGAGTGGCTGTTGTGAATTTTATCAAAATTAAAAGAAAAGCCTCTCTTTAATTAATAAATTAACTGTCATTGGATTGATAGAAATTTTATGCATCAAGTACTCGTGGTATCATTTTCTTGGTGTCAGTATTGGTGCGTATTTATGTGTTCAGAACTCATACTGTTATATGTCTGGGAAAACAATGTGGTAACAAACTAATTTTCTTAAATGGCACACACAACACAGCCCTGTATATTAACCTTCATTAATGAATGTGAAGTAGTGTACTTGTGCGCGTGTATCTCCGCTGTCTTAGAAGTGATGCGATGTTAGAAGTCTCACATGGGTGATACCACCAGTGTTTTTGAAATCTTCAGGTCTAAACTACAAAGTTTTCCTGCTCATGCTTATCTAAAAGTGTGTTAGTGTTGATTTGAAACCTGTAGAAACTGTCTTCTAGCACATTCAGCATTATATTTAATTAAAGAAAAAAAATCATGATTTGACTGATGATGGATGGCTGTAACCAATATGCACATCATCTGTATTTTGTCCCACTGAAAGTTCAGTAAAATAAAGCACTGAATAATCAGTTGACAGTAGTTGCATTTGGTACAATTTTATTTTTTCCCCATTTTTTCTATTTTATATATATAATTTTATTTATTTATTTATTTTATTTTTTTATTTATTTCAGGTCATATCTTTTTCTTTCATGATTGCAAATATGCTGGTGTAATAGTAAATCGTCACACACATACACAGGCAAAAATTTGTTATGTTGACTCAGCTGGAAGTCCCAGTCCGTGATGCGGTGACCTTTGATGATTACTTGGGTTTGGCAGCAACTGTGCGGCTGCCTTGATGTGAAGCATTCTCACTACAGTCAGTGGGGCATTCAAGGTACAGCACCTGGCCTCAATTCCTGCACACAAAACAGAGGCAGCCTGAAACTGAATGGGGTGGAGGGGAGTGGGGTGAACAAGGCACAAGGAGGAGAAAGAAAACTCTGTGTGCATTGAGTTTGAGGCCAGTAGCATTGTCGTGCTGTCAATGGGTATAATTTACTAGCTTGTCCGACAATAAACACAAACACTGGGAGTTTAGTGGTTTGTAATACTATCTGTTTGAAGACGACGACTGTTTTTCACCCTCCTGAGCCAAAACTTGGAAGGGAGAGAATTATGTCAGCATCTTGAAAACAATCTATACGACATCTGTGTATCTTAGGGCCTGATTTTAATAAGATCCCTAATATCGAGTGAGAACCCCCGTATTGAGGTTACGTAGGCTGTGGGCAACTGGTGTAAAAAGTGGTGCAGACATCTGTATTTAAAAGAACATTATGCTCTTTGGGTACCTCTGATGGTTAACACCGTGGAGCATTTGGGTGAACGCTGCAAGTGCAAAATGAAGTTTGAAGTGATGGACCTGAACATGGCGGTAAAGCTATAAATGACTTAGAGAAGATACCAGTAAAATGATTGTTATAATCTAAGAAAATCCAGCACCAATTATCACAGTGTGCTGAAATTGCCAAGATGCGCAGAACTGCAACATTGAAAAGAAGGTGATTATAGCATGACTCCTTCTTGTGACCGGCTAAATCAGCACTTAGATCGGGGATCACCAACAAAGTGCCAGGGGCAGGGTTTCGCATTTATGGGCGGCATGAGTAGCCCGTGGGCTTGTTCTGAAACTAGGTCACCAGGGATGGAACATGGTGATTTCCTTGGATGATCAGTGTCTTTACATAGAAAGCCATTGATTTTTAATATCAGAATAATTACCGGTAATGTTTTATTTCTTTGAGTGAATATCAAACTGGTAACCCTTGGAAAGGATCAGTATGCATGAATTAGCTCTGTTTTCAAGAAGGTTGGTGACCCCTGCCTTAGAACTCTTGAAAGACCCAAAATCAGCTATTGCAATCTGTGTCAAATTTAAATTGCGTTTGCTGCGTTAAGGAATTGCACTCCTTCCACAACACGCAAAACTAATCAGCTTCCACATTTGTTTGTGTGTTTAGCCAAGTTTGTACCCATTTTGAGCTCACAAACCTTTAGTAAATCAGAGCCGCAGTGTTTAACCTGTCCGGTAACTCCTCAGGTTCAAACTATTTATGACAAGGAAATTGAAAGCACATGTTCAATAAAATGAAACCGCAATTAACAGTAACAACCCAAGTTATTTGAAAGCCAGGAAATGCACCATCATGAAACTTTAAGCACATGAGTTGCCTCAGCGGCAGCCTTTTTCTCTTGAGGTGTTCCTTATTATTTCCCACAGATAATTGCAACATGATGAGAGAGGCGAGGTCTTGAATGCTGGAAAGTAGTGCTGAGATTAACTTCCAAGATTCCCTCGGGTTAAAAAAAAAACAAAAAAAAACAGCCATAGGTGGGAGAGAGTCGCAGCAGGCGTTCGCCTCAGTTGGCCGGTGTTTGGTAATGGGCTCATTCAGCTGTAAGAGCAATTTTTAATAAGTGGGTACTTGTTCAAATATTTCATCATGCTTCATTGGCTCATTTGGAGTTAAGAAAGGGATGGAAACACAACTGAAAATGGGTGAATAGATGAGCAGTTATGTTGACAATGTTATAGAAAATTTCACATTAAGTTGGTGGTTGTCATAGATGTCAACAACTGTAACAGTTGTCGAACTTGTTACAGATAGACCGTATCTGCTGTTAGTGGTACAATTAAAACACAAAAACACAGAAGGAATGTCGGGAAAAAAGACACTTGCAATGGAATGAAAATGCTTTTATTTACAGACCCAAACTGTGTCTCAAAAGAGAGAGCTCCTGCGCATCCGCCAGCACTGAGGTACAAACATAACTCTACACTCTTTAGTGTTGCTTCCTCGCTTTACCAAGGTCTGTTGAACTCAACCGCAGCAACACAGAGTATATCTAACAGAAAACTAAGTGGGGTCGTGCAAATAGTTGCCACATTTTTTTTAGACTTGTAATACCTCCCACTTGGGCAAGCACACATTGAATATTCAAAAGCAAAACAGGTACTCGCCAAGGGTTATTATATTCTTTCGAGCAACTTGGCACACAAAATAAAGCACTGCTGCTGTCTGGTTTGGGGTTTAGGCTTGACTTGCCATGTTGTGCTGTAGGTGCCAGAGGCAGTTCAGAACACTAGGACGGAGGTAAGTGAGCTCCAACCGATGGCTGAGAATCAGACCAACCAGGAGGTTATAAGGGATCAGGAAAACAACAAGTACAGTCCACCGCACACAGGTGAGAAGACGCACCATTTGGCATATATGACTTCATTAAATATTTAATTTCATTTTGCCATCATAGAGTTATTTACGATTTGGATGCACAGAACAACTGTGATAGCCACTCGCTAAGTTTGACATGCGCCGTTTGTTTCAGTGCGATATATCTATATATATATTTATATATATATATATATATATATATATATGTGTATATATTTATGTATATATATATATATTTATATATATTTGCATATATTTATATTTATATATTTATATATACAAGGACTCTCAAATCCAGTTCTGCACCAAGAACAATTAATCGATGTGCAAATTGTAATCGTTTTTTCTCTCCCCCAACTACTTTGTGAAGTGAATGATGTGTAAGCAATTTAAGTATTGAGCTAAGGATTTGGTGTATACACGCGTATACACACAAATAATTTGAGTGGTGAATAGGGAGAAGGAAAGAAAGGAATGTTTCAAACAGCATTTGGATATTGAATTTACAATTGATAAAAACACACGTGAGTTCTTCTTATTTGTATTGAAACCAAATAATTTCACACTGGTGTTGAAAAAAAAAAAAAGAAAAGAAACATGATCACAAACCCATTACTCTGAGTACATTTAAGCTGTCACTCACGTATTTATGTTCAATATATTTTACATTTCCATAAACCGGTGTCTTTGTGTGCCTTCCTTGCTTCTGCTGCTCCCCTTTAGCATTGTTATCATGGGCTCCTGTGGCCCGAAACTCATAACACGTTCACTGGTCCAATGGACAAATTCTTGGTCTATACCTTATAGTGATTAATAGCTTAGGTGTTAGGGGTGTAAACCTTGTTACATAATATGGACAGATTTGGAAATTACATTTTTGTCATAGATCTGGTTAGAAAGTATGCAATCCTATGTGGCCCTCTATTAGCGCTGACAAAAAATAGTGGCCCTCTCCATCGTTTAAGTTGCCCAATCCTGCTTTGAGTGTTGAGCAACTAAAGTTGCACACCAAGCAAGAATTCCACTTACAAAGCTTCACCAATTAGTGTCCTCCATTACCAAATGCTTATTAAAGTAAATGTGATGTAACACAATAGTAAGCATGCTCAAGTCTTATCTCTTTTGCAACATGTTGCAGGCATCAAATTCAAAACGAGTGAATAATTGCAAAAAAAAAAAAAGTATCTAGAGAATACTTCCTACCATATATGTTGTATTGCTTTTTGACAGCTTTTTGGTTTTAATTCTTTCCTCAGTGAGTGCTGGTGGTGAAACTTCCCAGAATACAGAATTGGACCTTTCCTCCAGTGGTTTGGCAGAGCTTGATTTTGGTCCAGATGAGGTGTTCATCATATCATCAGCCCCAAGCCCAAATAGGCCATCCTTCTCGCCACACACAGTAAGACCTGCTTTCATGACAGTATGGCTGCAAGACAGCTCTGTATGGCATAGCATATCAACCAATGATAGTATCTGAATTCTGGCCAGGCTAATTCATTGATTATTTGTGGCCTTAGTCTTAAATCACACATCTCAGATCTTGGTTAAATGCATAACCATCCATTTTCTTGTGTTTTTCGACAATCCCAACTTTGGGTACACCCTGGACTAGTTTCTAGTCAATCAAAGTGAATATAGAAAAAACCCTCTAACAGTGACATCCACACCTATGGGCAATTTAGAGTCGTTAATTAATGCAATATTGTGTGCTTTGGAATGTGGGAGGTAGCCCAGAGGAAAAAAAATATGAGGAAAAGCATGCGTTGTTACACAGAAATGTCCGAGCTGAGATTCAAACCCTGAACCTATGACTGTTAAGCAGATGTGCTAACCACATACAGAACACCACTGTAATATCACAGGTGAAAATGTTTATAGATTATACTGGAATTTGTTGAGTCGCAACAAAAATCGATGCAACGAGCTAGTTGAGCATTCTGATTCGCTGTGGATTAAAATCATATGGTTCAAAGTAATATTGATAGCAAACGGTAGGGGTGAAATAGTCTCCATGGCACTGTATTGGCCCAGTGCTTGTAGACTCACACAATGGTACTGGCACATGCCTAAACCTATTAAAAAAAAACTGCAGTTCTCAATGGGAAAACACTGTCATGGTCAGGAAAAAGTGGTTTAACCAAGCATTTTCTTCCCTGCTTGCTTTTGTGTTCTCCTGGAATAAGTATTGGCATAAACTGTTCTGGCAGCTTTTTTGAAGGACTGGCAAGCGTTTCTGTAGCCTGGGCTAATGGAGTATTATCTACAGAGCCAGATTCCCAGCGCCAATTGTGTGTGCATGTGTTTGTGTGTGCGTGTATTGTCTGCATGCTTTGGCACGCGGCGTGTGGTCTGCCTGTGTGTGTCCTTGATGCAGACGACAATGTATATAATATTATAAGAAATGTTGCGCTGGTTGACGGTGGCAACATGTTGCCCAAATGAACTTTCTCGAATGGGTTTCTTTTAAATCAGCCCACGCTGCAATGTATGAAAGCATTGTCTTTCTTTGAACACACGTTGCATTTTACAAACATAATCCATCCATGACTCTGAATTCAGCAAAGATCTTCCATGTTCTTACCCCTTACCTCCCATATTTCTCTCACCAATCCGGTCTGAGGCTCATTTGTCACTTTGCGTATCAAGTCTAAAAGTAGTCATTTGTGTTCGAGGTGCTTTGGTGACCAGAGGAACACTTTATTTAAACCCCCAGCTAATTCTTGTCTAGACAAAGCTAGCTGTTAGTGACTCTGTGGGAAGGATTATTTTGGACTTGTTCTCCCACTGATGGGTGCAACCCCTAAAACCTTCGCCCTCCCCGGAATAATAGCAGCTGACCGATCAGGAAGGATAATGTAGCATGCACACGTCCAGCCTGTCAATCACACTTAGCCTTTGAAAATGACACTGAATTGAAAAGACATTTCATCAACAATTCATAGTTTCAAAATCATTTTACCAGTAAAATGGATTGTAAGATTATCATAACCTGAAGTAATTTTTGTAAAAGTACAGAAGCAAATGAAAATGAACACCATGACCAGCCATGTGGCAAGCATGTATGCCTCACATTCTAAAGCAGTGGTGGGCAATTTTGGTCCTCGCGGGTCGATTTTCTTCATTAAACCATCAAATGATCAGGATCGTTATCCAGAGTTTGCTGATGAGCTGATCAATTTTGAATTCCAATATCTCAAAGACAAACAACCATCCGCGTTCACAATCACACCGCGGGTCCATTTAGAGCATCCAATCAACCTACCAACCCACGCAGGCATGGGGAGAACATGCAAACTTTGCGCAGGAAGGCCAGAGCTGGAATCGAACCCAGCACCTCTGAACTGTGAGGCGGGCGTCCTAACCAGTGACCACGGTGCTGCCCGCTTATGAAATACAGCAGTTGAAATAGTTCAAAGTACGTCCTGTTCATTTGAGACTAAATAGTCTTAATAAGTAATGAATGAGTCTGTGAGCCAAACATACTCAGTTGGCTGGCTTTTTGACTGAGCATGCCAAGCAAACCAGTACACTTCCTTCTCAATAATCCATTCATTTGATATTATACAAACAGTCAGTGGGAAGAAGCGAAGATGTAAGGAGGAAATGGGTCAGTTCATTGATGCCTGAATTGGCAATTGCTCTACGGTTTCAAATATGATCAATGCAGTCACTGCTTTCTGATCTTCATGTCCAACCTCGGTACCCGAGATGCGTGCTTGCTTCAATAACAAGTCTCTTGCACAGTGCAGGCCATTGACCATTGTATCTGCAGTTGAGTGCTTGAGCATAATGCCACCTCCAATATTTGCGCTATTTGCGTTCAGTGGTTATCTCAGTCATAATTAGTTTATCAGCCGGCCCTCATTTGTTTTATGTCTTGTTATGTTGCCTACGCAACTGCTGGAAGATTGCAAATATACCACTCGGAGGTTAAATCTCAAAATGTAAGTGATACCTCAACAAACTCTGTTGTTCCACTCATTATTGACATTGTTCCATTGGTACGAGGAAGTCCAATTTTCATGTACCGCCAGTGTTCCAAGCATGCCAAGTCAACACCATGTTGATTGCTCATATTCGCGTCATCATAAAGTTTTAGGGTGGTTAGAGTGGACAACTCTACACACAAGCTGTTGCTGTACATTATTGTGGGCATGCACTCATTCAGACTGATATGTTTCTGTCCGTCCCAAAAAAAAATAATCTAATATCATTTGGTACCCTCAATCATTAAAAAAAAAAGAAAAATATTCCTGAAAAGAACATACACATCTACACATCAACAATTGCATGAAATTGGAGTATCTATAGTGTATATTATAGTGATTTTATTCATTATATTTGGCATTTAAGTATATTCAACTAAAGTGCTGCTTGCACATTCTCATCTGCATTGTGTATATATTGTCCCCTTGACATTTTGTTTTCTTAGCAAAGGGAGCGGTTCCTGAGACATAGCGACACTGGTCCCAGTCCGGTTGGTGACTGGCGCCCACCTGTCTCTACCACCTCACCTTCTGGTCCCACCATTGACGGAAGTGGCAGCTGTGCCAGACCCAGAGCATGGAGCGTACGCACCTTCCAGGAATTCCTCCCTCCACTGCCGCAGCTCCATAAGAAGTGGTGCAGCTGGAACTCAACCAGTCCCTTCACCAAGCTAATAGACAGCGTCAGTACAAGATTGATGCAGCATGATGAGCTTAATTTACTAGATATTTCCATTATCTTTTCCATTTCTTGGCTTTTGTGTTTTATCTCATAGTCTACTTTTATGTGCACTGATTCGCTAGTTAACAATGAATCATAGGGATCATTTGTCACAGGTGGCCATTTTGCATACTACGATCAAAGGCTCATTCATATCTAAAAAGCCTAATGACACAAAAATGGCTTAAATGTTCACAATTTACTTTGGTTTGTTTCTATTTGTATAATGAGTATGTTGGGCATGATTGGTTTATGCGCATTTCATCTCAAGAAATCATGACTGCAGATGGGATGACTTTTCAGCTATGTTTGCTTGGTATGGTGTGAAAGTAATGATTGCAATAAACTCCCCCCAAAAAATTTGGGTCACAACGGGACCGGACAATACGTGGGTCAATTTGACCCAACTTTCTTGGTTGTTTCGCATAAAACAACCCTAAAAAATTGTGGGTCAAATTGACCCAAGTACTAGTCCGGTCCCTTTTTGACCCACATTGAGTTATGTTTCACCCAACACTTTTATGAGTAATTGACGGAGAAAATGAAGTCTGCTTTAATGAAGACAGATTGTTTTACAATTTACATTTAGATTAATTCTACAATCTTGTTTAAATAGGCAGTTGCTATAAATGACCTGTGGCTGAGTATCAAGAGTATCTTGTGAAAACTTTAGAAAAAAAAAATACAGAATCTGTATTAAAATCTTTCCTAAGATGAGGAAGTGGCAAAAGAGTGACAAGTGGTCGCCTTGGCCACCTCATAGCTCCACCCCTGGCTGTTTGGTGAAGTCTGATGTAGTTTGTGGTCCCACTTTCATAGTGTGTAGGCCACCAGGTGATTATAATGAGGTACTTAGTTATTGCCTAAATGGAAGAGAGATCTACTATCAAGATCGAATAGTTACAGTCTGAACTGAATTGCTTATGAAAATTAAAACATATTCATGAAAATAATCTATTATCTAATTGTCCCTTATCATTCCAGGCACCTCCCAGTTTGGGGTGTGACGACAGGAAGGTTTTCTCAGACGTTGACCTGGCGGCCAAGAATGACACAAGCACCATCTCCGACTCTTCTCTCAGCAATGCTTCCTATCCACTTGCTCAGGCCGCCCAGAGGCAGAGGCGTCTCAACTCGGCCAGCAACCTGCGGCGCTCCCGTTTCGCGGGACCGTGCTTTGGTCTGCTGTCCGGGACGGCGGACAGTGCCAAGCCCTGTGGTCTCACTCACACACAGAGCGCCCAAGCAGAGCCCAACTCCATCTCTTCTTCCTCCATCCAGGTTGCTATTGAGAGCAACCAAGCAACAAAGAGGCGTGATTTCCCAGGTGAGGGTGATCACTTGAATGTACCTGTGTTCGCCATTTCTGAGGAAGAAGATCGGCAGCCTCTGGTCTCAGCTGAGCACCTGGGCCAAACAACTGGCACCGGCTTCCAGAATGGACTGGTTCGGGGATCATTTGACAACAAAAGACCTGCCGGTGTGACCTCCAGCCTCCGCTCTCAGAATCAGAGGGTTAGACTGGAGTGGCAGCCATGGGGGGATCAGGTGTCAAGTGGGGTTTGTCCATTCCCTTCCAGTACACCCAACACCACGACTGAGTCCCACAACATCAATGACTGCCAGTTGCCACACAGCCACCCTACTGTGTTGTGCAGTGTGACCAACCACATGTGACCAGCAAGATGCTAAAAAGACTGGTGGGCCAGTCAAGCATTCCTGAACCATCGTTTGTTTTATACGTAACCTACTTTAATGGAAGAAATCAACTTTTGCAAAGTGATTGCTACTTTCTGGAATATATTCTTCTTCTGGATGCTGCTCAATACATGCTGAGGTCCGAATTGAGGCAGTTAAAAGTGAAAGGAAATACTTGTGACAAAGAACAATGTATACTGAAAAACCCAATTTATGTGAGCACTTTTTAAAAACAGTTTGGTGCATTTTGGTGAATTATACTTCAACCATTGCACTTCAATAACCCAATCAAGTGTGCATTTTGTATTGCGTAAAAACATTGCCATAGAGGCCTTTTGCCCCGAACCCTGATACTACTTGTTTCCCCAAGTGTTCCACAAAGTATAGGTCATACATTTACTGCTTGCAAACAGTGTATACTGGATTATAAAGGGAAATCAAAATACTGTAAACTATATACTAATGTACATCAGTAGACTGAGCTAGTGAAAAACAAATAGCAATCACAATATTTATAAAATGAGTAGACATGAATTAACATGTTTTAATAAAGGTTGTCATTCTCATGTGGTGTGCCTAATGTGTGCAGTGAAGACTTCTTTTCAAGAGATCTCCCAGTTCATCTGCTTACGTTTTAGTTGTGTATATTGCCATGTTCCGCAGTTGGTCTTTAGCAAAACTTGTAACAGAGTTCAATAATCGGGAATGGAAAAAAAGGAAGGTGATCAAACATGAAATGAAACGACATGAGTGAATGCACACAAATGGTGAGAAAATGTGTTTTTTAATACTGTTAAGACAAATCAGAACCGTCTCAATTAAGTACACAACACAAGGGAATGATGCTAAACATTTATGTGCCTTTTATTCTATCATCTAGCATAACTAGAGCTTCGTGACAAAGTATAGCGCAAAACTTCCTGGGAGCTACTATGAGATGCAGTTAACCAATGCCTCTTCCATCCAGCTTGGTCAAAAACTTCTAACATGGTGAGTAAACATTTTCTCTAGTTTACAATATACCTCCCATCTTGTGGCAAATGCAAAGTGCTACTCCAAAGCCGCTTTAATACCAATTCCTGATTGGAGCGGCTTGGTACTGTTGTTGGCTTAGAGTGCCCAGCTCTCCGGTGGGGAATAATTAAAACTCAGCCCTTCTGTCAGGGGATCGACTGGACTTGTGCAGAGGGTCTGAGCTGCTATGGAATGCTTGAATGGTCCATACACCGTGACTAAGGGGGTAAAATAAACAAAACAAAATCTTAACGCCTTGACTAATTTAAATCCTGTGGAAGAGGAAGGAAAATGTGCATTCAAAACAAGTTCACACACTATATCAGGGCTTTTAATATTCTCACCCCCAAAAAATTATATAAACAGCAGATGAGCAAGACTACAAAAAAACACACTGTATCCATACCTCAATTTTTGCGTATCTGAGAATTAAGCATATAACTATATCTGGGTGCTATCAAAATACATAATTTAGAAACATTCTGTGCGTTTTAAAAGTATGCTTAAATGATTAACAACCTAACATTTAAAATAAAGGAAGTTGCATGAATTCAACAATTTTGTGCAAATCTTCTCAGTCTCATTATAAACATGCCAAATTGTACATTTTCCTATACATCACGCGCACAAGTACAAACGTAAACAAGATGTGTTGAAGTCTATACACAAGTCACCAGACACCAGATCGACTGGTTAACAGTTTCTTCACTTTTCTTCATATTCACCTGGAGTTCACACACCAACAGCTTTGAGTGAGGGGGTGGTTTTGTCAACACATTTGACTCATTTCTTAACATTTCAGGCCTCTTGAATCGATCACCCATCTCTGACAAGAACAACAACTGAGTGGTGACGAGTAAATTGTTTCCAAAACCATTCTATTAAAAGGATGCATTTTGCGTAAGGTGGAGCTACATGTCATCATTGCCTCCCAGATGATGAGTATAGATAGTTGACTAATTTGTCATAAAAATACACAGATTTGTTAGTTACTAAAAAAAAATGAGATCCAGCAGCGTCATAAACCTGAGAAACCAAATAACATTTTAGATTATGATCCTTCCCACTAACTATTATATCAATATAAAATGTAAATCTCTAATGAAAATAAATTGCATACAAAGAAAAATGGAGAATAAACTGCATCTGGTAAACAGAACGGATTAGGCACGATTTCTACTGATTGTACTAGTTAATTTGTTCAGCGAAAAAAAAATTCCTGTAAAAGTAATCAAATTCGGCCTAACATCAGCCTCAGCATGATGCATCACTACTGGCTACTTGCAGCTTAGCCTTTATTACATGGCATGCAGCAACAAACTGATGCCCATGGCAGTTTGTCTCTTGCCCAAAATGCATCAAAAGAGCATCACTTTTATAATATGTAATATACACGGTGGCTATACTCTAATATGAGTAACATATTTTAACGAGTGGGCACAGGGGAAGCTCTTAATTCTAAGCCAGGCACTTCATATGACACTAAATTCTACCATACACGATGCAACAATACAGCAGGTCAACCTCAGGACTAGGGGATACGACACGCATTTGCCCCCCTAATCTAAGCAAAATTGCTGTTTTTTTTCCATGCTTGAACTGTAATGTGCATAACAGTACTTCACACAGACATATATTAGTTAAGAGTCCATTCTGAATGATACAGTTTTTTTTTTTAAATGATCATTTTTGTGTGCATTGTTGGGGGCAGCTTCAGCAGGCAGAAAGCTACCAGATGTGATGCGCCTCTGTTGTGCTGTGAGTTGAACAGCAGCTTTGTTCGCTCAGCTCTTGAAGCGGGTCTGCTCACATATGTGGTTGAATTTCCTGAGATCAAGATGAATCATGAGCAGAACACAATGTATTTCAGCCACAACTGCAATTTTCAACAGTGCCCACAGGAAAGCATTTTGTCCAGGCTTGTCCACATAATACAAGCACACCCTCTAGTGGCAAATTGGATAAAAAGCAAGCCGAACAAGAGAATAAAAAAACAGTTGAACTCTTTGCTAAGCCATAGACTGGAAAAACAGTGACCAAGTGAAGAAATGAACACAGGCCGGACAAGTTTCTTTTTAAAAAAAAAATAATTATGCTTTAACAACTAACTTACTGAAATGATGTGTTACTTAGATTGGTGGGACATTGTTCTTGTTCTGTTCTCAAAACCCCAAACTGACAGAGATACAATACAACTTTATTTATACATGTATAAAGGGTCTAGATCAAGGGTGTCAAACTCCAGTCCTCGAGGGTTGGTGTCCATCTCCATCTCTGCAACACACCTGATTCAAATGAGCAGGATACACTGCTCATTTGAATCAGGTGGGTTGCAGCCGGGGGAGATTGAAAGCATGCAGGAAAGCGGCCCTCCAGGACTGGATCTCGGCACTCCTGGTCTGGATAAAGCTATGCGGCTCTTTGCATGATAAATACATACAAGTGTATTTAATTCAGCAAAATGTCATTGCATATTCATGGCCATTATAATACGTTCACTAGTTGTTTGGCCATTGAGGTCATAATTTTATAATTTATTACTGCAACACGTTAAATCTCCGCCTAGTTATCTTCTGGTTCAAATGAATGTAAAATATCCGCTGGGAGCCTCAAAGGCTGCTTTTTTATTTGTCTTTTCTTTGATGGTTGCTCCTATTTATTAAGTGTATTGCTGCAGTGACAATGCAATTCCCCTCATGGAAGGATCAGGTGGGTAGCAGCAGGAGAGATTGAAAGCATGCAGGAAAGCAGCCCTCCAGGACTGGATTTTGACACCCCAGATGTAAGATACGGCATGTTCTGACTTGGATACAATTTCAGGCCATTGGATTGCAATACTTTTGTAAAACCATGTACCACCTGCACTTGTATTATCTGTAAAAAAGTTCAGATAATGGAAGCATGGGCAGACCTAAAAATATATTTAAAATGTATATAATGTCAAATTTTTATTTTTGCATATATTTCAAATAGAAGATTTTGGTCAAAAAACATTTCTACACTGTCTCCCTTTAATCAAAAATGATTTGCATCTACTCTTCCCAGAACAAGCTAAATGAACTGTGTGGCAATTTTGCCATTTGGAAAACACAATCCTGGGTGGCGGGTCGCCTCGTAAGGAGGTCAGTTACTAAATTTGTTTGCGAGAGCAATCAAAACTGTTTTACCTCATTTTTGAAAATGCAAACCTTTTGTGAGTCAGGCCTCGTGTGTCTGTATGTCCTGTTACAATATTTATTTATATCCTTATTGCCTTTCGCTTCTCCATTAATCGAGCTTCCCAGCCAAAAAGGAACTGCATTGCTGATTATTATAGTTGTCTCAACAGGTGATATGGTGTGTTTTTTTTGTTTGTTTTTTTTTACCATGAAGGCTTGTTGCACTTGTCATCAGCAGGAACCACGGGGTGTGGCATTGTAGCAAAAGGTCATTTCGAGGTTGGAATACATATAGGGTCTGGTCTAATCAGTCTAAAAAGTGCTTTTGTACGTTGACTTTACTCAAGGCATAGTACTTAAGGTAATGCAAAAGGATAAAAAAAAAAAGGTAGAATGTCAACGTTGCAGAAAGGACAGGCGTATGTAAATGACTTACATTGCATGATGGGCTTTCACCTGTGTACGACAGTTACGTCCCCAGTAGCAGTCGGGACGAGACATCACAGCAGCTGTGAGGGGGAGATATATTTCAAGCGGTTTAAAAGTAGTTTACGATAACAGTGAAAATTCACATAGCCGGTCGACTAGCCCAAAGACAATAAACGCACTGAATTCAAATTAATGTTAAAAGAATTAATGTGAGTGATGAACGAGCAGTTTTCAAAGATATCTAGGAGTGGGCACCTCTCCACAAAAGCCTCAAAACTTTGCAAACTGAGAACTCCCTTTATTATAGTGCCATGAAAAAGAACAGGGTCAAGGTCAGTGATCACGACTCCACTACATGAAGACAATTGGTCAACAATGGCCTTCGTGGGAGGGTTCCCAAGCAAAAACCAGGGCTGTCAGAAAAGGACACGGAGCTTTCCGTTCCAGTTATTGTGAAAGGCGCTATATAAATAAAGTTGTATTGGATTGTATTGGGGCGGCACGGTGGGCCACTGGTTAGCACAATGGCCTCACAGTGCAGAGGTCGTTGGTTCGATTCCGGCCTTGCTGTGTGGAGTTTGCATGTTCTCCCCGTGCCTGCGTGGGTTTCCTCTCACATTCCAAAAACATGCATGGCAGGTTGATCGGACACTCTAAATTGCCCCGAAGGATGCATGTGAGTGTGCATGGTTGTTGGTCTTTGTGTGCTCTGCGATTGGCTGGCAACCAGTTCAGGGTGTCCCCCGCCTACTGCCCGAAGATAGCTGAGATAGGCTCCAGCACCCCCGCGACCTTTGTGAGGAGAAGTGGTACAGATGATGGATGGATGGATTGTATTGTTTCACATGTGCAAAAAAGCAACCTGATGGTCCTCAAGACTTTTGCAGAAATATTCTGTGTACTGTTGAGTTAAAAATGCAACTTTTTGGAGGGTGTGCATACTGCTACATCTGGCATAAAAATGGCATAGTGTCTGATAAAACGAACATGATGCCAACAGTAAAGTGAGGTGAGGGCAGTGTGATGGTCTGGGACTGCATTGCTTCCTTAGGACC
The DNA here is from genome assembly GCF_059441095.1 of Idiotropiscis lumnitzeri. Lineage (NCBI taxonomy): Eukaryota > Metazoa > Chordata > Actinopteri > Syngnathiformes > Syngnathidae > Idiotropiscis > Idiotropiscis lumnitzeri. The sequence continues at coordinate 40,037,583 of NC_142391.1, read as the reverse complement.
AGGGCAACTTTCTGTGATTGCTAGAAAAATAAATTCTGCTGTTTACCAGGAGATCCTGAAGGGGAACATCCAGCCATCATTTTTCTAATTTGTGCCCTCAAATGTAAGCGCTCTTGCATCATGCAGAAGGGCTCAAAAAGAACAAAATCAATGTTTTAAAGTCCGGATTTAAATCTTACTGAGATGCTGTGGTGTGATATTCTATGGGCATTTTGTGCTGGAAAACCCTCCAATATGGCAGTGTTGAAATTATTCTACAAATAAGAGCGGTCCAAAATCCCTACAAAGCGGTGTAAAAGACTCATCACCAATTATTGCAAATGTTTGATTTCAGTTATTGCTGCCAAAGGGTGACCAAACTCGCCATTATGTTGAGGGGGCAATTACTTTTTCACATACAGCAAGATATGTTTGTATAGTATCCTTGGGTTGTCTAAGTGTAACATTAAAATTGATTTGATGAAATGAAACCATTGTGAGTGATAAATATGCAAAAAAAGCCAAGATCAGCAAGGGGATATACTTTTTCACAGCACTGTATTTTCTAGTGATCCATTAGAAAGGATTGAATTCTGAACTCTTAACAGCAGCTGAAGAACCATCGCCTAAACTGGCATAACACAGCTTGTTGAACGGAATGCTAAAAAAAAAAGTCCCCAGTCCGATGACATTTGTCTCTCAATTATGTTAATGACATATTGTCAGGTTCTGATGAAAATGCACTTCATGAAGATTACATTTGCTTTGTTCTCACATGTGGAATGTTACAAGTAACAACCAATAGAATCATCTCACAAAATGCCATGTTTGTGTAGCAGAATGTGAGAAAAAATAATTAGTCATACACAACAGTGATGAGGTGGCCTATGTCGACAATATACAGGAGTAGCACGTGCACAGCTGCTCTGAACAAGCACATTTGATTGTCTGAGTTGTAAGTTACAATAAACGCGACCAACTGTATATTGCCCGTTTGTATACTAACGAACTAACGTAAATCCTGACAAAATTGTGCAGGTTGAAAACTGTTTGTCAAAATGAGCTAATACATAATCTGTGTTTGTATAGTATGACTAATGTTGCAAAATTGAAATGGCTGATTTGAGAACTTTAGAAATGTTTCCTCTCAATGTAAAGGGATGGTAAGTGGTAAAAAAAAAAAAAAAAAAGAACAACAAACAAACAAGAACTTCGACCCATCTGACCTGGTAGTTCTGACGCAGGAATATTCTGTCTGTACTTGTACGCCAACTCCTTGAAGATCATCAGGCCACAGCACACACAAAGGATTGTATTTTCTGAAATATGGTGATCTAAGAGATGGTGGGATGCAGGTGACTTTACGAAGCAGATAACGTCATTCATAAAGAGACTGTGATTCAAAGGCTCACTTGAAAGGCAAAATTTCCCCTGTTGCAAGTCATGGAAAGCCTCCTTGAGTAGATCCCTCCATGTCTTGCCTCTGGAGGACAAGTAGTTCTGGTGCAAGTATAAAAGCACACATTAACAGAAACAGATGTGGAGATCATTTTAAGCAGTTGTAATTCCCTATATAAGTGTTGTAATATTTGACTGAAGGAGTTTCAATTCATAGGTCAAATGTAAACAAAAAAACTCCCATAACTATAAAATAGAAGCTAAAAGTCGAAAACTGGCAGTGAAATCTTCTACCAAATCGGATGCAAGTTTCCCAAAGTCCACTTGAAAATCGGCAGTCATGCCGAGCCCCCAATGTGCAAAAAGACATTTAATGTCACAAAAGCAAACACATGCTCTGAGGCTCACGAGGGTCTTTTTGCAACGAAGCATTCCATCTATTTTAACAAAACAAACCAACTTCAATGTCGCCATTTTCACTGCTTTAAAACGCCTAGTATTGCGTAAAAAGAACAGACCAAATGGGGACGGACTTGTATTATCAATTTGTGGTGAAAAAAAGTGACTATATCTGGACATAGGTAGTTTACGCCAGACAGCAATGATATTATATGTAAATGGTAGGGGGTCTCAAACATTAAACCATCATGGTAAAAGGGATACGTACTTTAAAACAAAAACGCACAGACAAAAAAAAATTCGCAACGCTCAATTTCTAAATTTTTACAGTATTTCATCCAATGCTCATGTCGTGGTACATAAGAGTGCAAAACAGAAAGCATTGACTGAACCTTAAGCAGTGATTAACAAGGATTATGAAACCGGTTGACACGAGTAAATGTCACCTTTAGGATCTCCGATTCATAATTATTGTTATTCAGCACACCGTCCAGACATTTGTCGGTCAGATTAAGATCTGAAAGAAAAGGAAGAGTGCAAACATCCGGTTAGAATAAAGAATAAATAAATGTGTTGGAGAGAGGTCTATCAACTTGACCTGCACATACATTATGAAGCTCCCTCACGTGTAATAAAATTATTATTTTTTTTAATAATATACGTGCAATAGAGTACAAAGAGTTTCTGAACAGATTACATATACTGTGAATAAGACATTTAAGGAGTAAACAAAGTTGGTTTTTATTTGCTATTTTTTCATGAAAGATCATCAGGTCTCATTAGCGTACGACAGCTAATTAGCAGATTAATATATTGTCAAAACCAGATCCATACCACTGAATCGAGCCAAGCAGCCTTGACAGCCAATCCTCTGGCAACCCCAATAAATGTGACAGAAAGGACGCTGGCACTGCATACCTGCCAACAAACAACACATCACACATGCAGGCTGTGCAAAACAATAAATTCACACAAAACATATGGCATGCCACCGCTGTACTAAAATTGCATTTTACAGTCGTTATGAAAAGTCAATACCACCCATATACGTAATCAAATGTGTTTTTAAATCAAAAGAAAGAATTTCCCTCATTGCCCATTCACTTTATTTGAATTTTTATTTCATGAACTACAATGGGTCCATGCATATTCACAGCCCAGGATTCGCAAATTCACATATTTTACAAAAAGGTAAAGGTAAGTATTGCTCATTAAAAACTCAAAAAGCATTTTCAACTGTTATGAATTTATTAACAATAATGCTGAATAACCATTAACAAAGAAAACACTTTAACGTATGTCCATTAAGTCCAAGAAAAGTGCAGCGCATTAATGCAGATGAAGCACACAACATGTTGCAAAACTTAGTGGTTAAAGCCTATGCACCCCTTTTGCAATGGTATTTCTTGTGAAATTAAAAATGACACCAAATTAAATGATTTCAAAAGTTACTCCACTGTAAACGTGACCTATAATCTGTACAACTCAATTGAGAACAAGGAAATCTTTTTGAGAGGGGGGTAAAAACAAACAGATTAATGACTTTGCACAAGTGTGCAGTGTGAACGCAATCTTATAATTGGTTACATAGCCTTGTTTATAATCGGTTGCAGTCTCAGCAAAAGAAAAACATGCCCAAAGCATGATGCTACCACCACCATGCTTCAGGTATGCTGTTCCTTCGTGAGGAGGAGTGTTGTGTTTGTGCCCGACATACCTATACGAAATATGGCCAAAAGGTTCAGCCGTAGATTCATCAGCCCATAATACATTTTCCATGTGTTAAGGACATTTTATTGTGGGCGTTAATGGTGGAAATTATTTATCATGGTCTAACTTTTTAATTATAAAAATGACAGGCAATTGAACAGAAGTGTGCAGACCTAAATCACTATACACAGTTGTCAAATTTAAGTCCTTGCATATTGAAAGTGTACATGAAATGGAGAGAGAGAGAGGGATAGAGATGGAGAGAGAGAGGGGGAGAGGGAGAGAGAGAGAGAGAGAGAGAGAGAGAGAGAGAGAGAGAGAGAGAGAGAGAGAGAGAAAGAAAGAGAGAAGTATGCCGCACATGAGACCTTTCTCCAGGACGATGCATTTGCTTTTGGCCGAGACGCAATCATAATCAAAATAATTCCAAATGAGGCTCTGCCGTTTTCTCTCAAAATTTGCCATTATGCTGTTGTTTTATTTCAGTTTTCTACCCATGAGACCTCATCACCAACGCGTAATGTCACCTAGGATGTCGAGGTGCTGTACGTCTGTACAACTGATGTAAATCCGGCAGCGCCGTGTTTTACATTTTCAATTATCACTAAAAGCTTACAAAGATGAAAACACAGGATATTTTCGCAACGATTATCTTTCGTTTTTGTGAGTAGACTGTCATTTTAGTTCATTATCGGTTTTCCCAAAAATGATTCTATTTATTTTATTTTGTTAATGAAAATGTTTTGTTTTTTTACTTTAGTTTTCGTTATTTTGTTTTCATTTACGATAACCTTGACTCAGACAAACGTAACGCTATTCCAACATCCTACAGCATATATATGCAATTCTGAATGTTTTTTTCCGTGGGGTTGAGGTTATGTCAATTACTTGCAGAAGGGCTCAGTATCTATCCCACCACGAATGCGGGGTTTCACAGCATTTAAATTGTATGGCGATTCTGGGTCACAGAAACCACATTTAATGAGTCAATTTTCAAATGTCAAATTGCAAATATGCATTGCAGGTCAGTTATTAATTTTAACAACCACCTTGTATAATATAAATAAATACAGTACACTCCTAAAAATATGCAGTAAAACTGTAACCTGTCCCTGCACGCAAACACAATGGCGATGTGCCAAACATTTACTGAATTGTGATTCTTGCCAGTTATTCCTGATAACAACCACTGGTCATGTAATGAGGTGATCAGCACAACTAAAATAGTCCAAAGCCCAAAAGTTTAACAAGTAATACAAACATAGGCCAGTAGGGCAAAAAAAAGGAATAAGTATTCTATTGACCTAACAGAAGCAGGAGTCCTCAATCAGCAACCCTCAAAGTTCCTCGAGGGCCGGTGTCCTGCCTGTTTTCCACCTCTCCCCGCTGCAACATTGAATCACGTGTGTTGCAGTAGGTAAAGATTGGAAAACAGGCAGGATGGTGGACTCGAGGAGAAGAAGAGGATTGAAGACCCCTTGCATTAAAAGCTGAGGGCAGACCTCACCCGGTCAACCACAAGATGAACATAATTATGGTCTTCAGTGCTTAAGTGGAAATTGGACGTTATTTGCACAACTACAATAACAATGCCTTGTTTCAATTTCCAAGCCATTAAGTTAACTTTCTATGTATTGCCCTATGTACTAAATTGCTTAATGTAGTAGACTACTTACATTGCTGCTGGCTGTTTAACTCAGCCCGTCTGTCTGGCATTGGCTGCAGGCAGCACGTACAAATTAGATGACAGCCAAGCGGTTGACAGCGGTACTCCAGAGGAGCTGCAAACAGAGACAGAGATATGACCTTTTCTTTTCTTTTAGAGAAAGGAGTTTGAGGAAAGGGTCTTAGCTAATACCTGGTGGGTTGTCAGACGACGTTGAGGGCTCTTCGCCAAAACACTTTGCAGAACCTTCATCTGTAGCTGGCATGATTGGAGGTGGAAGAGAAGGAGACACGGGAGGAGGGACTGGAAGACCAGGAAGCCAGTAGTTGGAGCCTGTGGCAAACAGCATCTGACCGACCTCTTTCCTGTAGCCTGGACACTGTCTGCAGATTACTAGAGGCTGACTAAAAAATAAGAAAAGAAGTTGTCACATACCTTAGTTATCATAACTAAATAGAAAATTCATGTATTAATGACAACATTTATCGAGGATGTTGTCATTTCTCTTTTGGTGTTGTAGTTTTATGTCATATTTAAAGAGGATCATGAATAAATCACATACAGCCAAAGAGTCAAAACTTATACCTGATGTCAGAGGAGTCGCTGTCATTGTCAGAGAATTCAAAAAGGTAATCTGAACTGCCCTCCTCATCAGATAAACAACGCTCAACTTTTGGCTGCAAAATGTCCTGAGTGATCTTGTTGCGGCTGTCCATGCTCTTCATGTCCTCCTCACTGCGACACTTTTCTATAAAACAGATGACCACACTTAAGCTTGTTTGCACTGTGTGCTACGTGTTGCATACAAACAAAGAAGAGGGTGATAACACTTGCATTTTGAATACGACAAGGAAAACAGGTCCAGACCTTTGTATTGGATACATGTCAAATAAGAAATAAATAGAAAGACACCATACAGTTTAATAAAATTGTGCCCTTAGACTAAAACTGGTTAAATTGTAGGTATTCCTAAATGCTAATTAAATTAATTTTGAATTCAAGTCAATCATTCAATTTTATTATTTGCACTGTATTCCTTGACACAACCATTGTACAAGATTGGGCATTATTCTTGCCACTGGATATTTGCGTTTCAGGCGATTTTTTTAAATTCATTTCATTGTGTGTTCTACACAAAATGACTGTTCCATGAATTAATGTGGAAAAAAGATCACATTGACCATTAAGCTTATGTCAAAATGCTATATAGGCACATATCGGGAACCAAAAAGGAAGTGATTTTATGCAATATACTTTTTTTTTTAATTAATCAGCCAATTAATATGTATCGGAATTTTTTTTTTTTTTACTTTATTTTTGCTGCTTTATAATCACCATTGGTCTCAAAAATATATATTGGTTGTTCATTCTGCTAACCTGGGTGTTGGATGAGGTAGGCCTCCACTAGGTTGTTGAGGATATGATTCTTACGGATCCTTTCCACAGGGCAGCGGCACGTGGGACAAAGAGAAGATCGCTCCATCCAGCCGGAGTAGCAGGCAGCACAGAACGTGTGCATGCAAGGCTGCAAACTAACAGAAGGAGAAACCATTCATGAGTTTTCAGCAAACAAACTGCACCTTAGTTGGGCTTTTACCTGACACAGTCATAAAGGAGGTCCTGGCAAATAATACACGTCAGAGATTCCTCCATCTTGTCGGTCTTGGGCTCTTCTGTTGATGCTTGAAGACTTCCAGTTGATGCCGTGGATGGTCGTGTCTTTATGATAGATGAGGGTTCTATCTCTGGAAATACAATGAAGCGATTCAGATGTCGCTTTCTCAAAAAACACAGTTATGAATGCAGCTTGATTGGAATGGTCACAAGATCAAGACATTATTTACATATGATACAACCAAATGGCTTAAACTGTGTTACATTAATGCTATTCGCATGTGTGCTTATATTTGCCTTTTTACAGACTCCACACAGAGACAGTTTCCCTCAAGGGATTAATAAACTCTGTGTGCATGCATAGAACTATGGATGAGGTAGAATATATGCTTCCTTAAACAAAACTGAATGGAAAGATGGATGTGTCATCAACTAACATACCAGTTTTTCTCTTCTTGCGTTCTGGCTCCAAATTGTTGAGTACTTTCTCGGATGTTTGGTCACTGCACTGACTACCTGTTGAGGTAGAAAAAGATACATTCATAAACCCATAATGTTGGCATGTCATTTAATATAATATTATAATAATAATTAAAAAAAAATAAAAATTTCCAAAAAGAAAAAAAACAAACAAATGTAAACTCTGCGCTTCCATTAATCAATTTAGTATCATGTCAAATTGTTTTCAGGTTAAAAAGATCATCTTAGGTGCCTTTGTGGGAAACACATGGAATGTTAAAGTTTACGTGTACATTTTAAGTGTCACACGGTCTTCAGAAAACGCATGAAATACCAATTACTGGACTGGTGACAGTCAGTCCCGGTGAATAGAAAGGCAAGCATTCACAACTATGGGCAATGTAGTCTTCAATTAACCTAACATGATTGTTTTGGTACATGGAAGTAGGCTGCCGTAGCATCTTGGTAAAATAACCAACCGGAGTTATGACATGCTCTGGCTGATGGAGCTCCAGGTGTAAAAGGTTGCTGAAAACACAGGTGAGAAGTAGAGGTGGACGGCTGAGGTTCTTCCTGATTAACATCCCGAGGAGCTTTTGTGAGCATCACAGGCTCCACAGACAGCGTCATCTCAGAGGGTGCAAGGGCAGAAGGACTGTAGGCTGACAAGTCTTATGTTCAGATGCAGATTGGCTAGTTAGTTCAAGGCATTCTCAGCATGTCACATCAGGACTTTGTCTACTTACTGTGAGGATCTTGCAAAACAGCTTCCTCGGTTTTGATTGCATGGTAAACATAAGCAATATCTGCAAGAACATATTGGCATTATTTTGTATTATAGTTCCAACGTATGGAGTAACAAAAAAAACATGCAGTGCAATGAAAAAAGACAAACGTAAACTTACTTTGTTCAGGCTCATTTTTCCTGTATACAAAGTAGATGACGTCACCATTTTGAAGCACGTGAGTCTGTTTTTTAACCAATTTGGCCATGTTGATCACTGTACCATTGGTGCTAAAAGGAAACCAATAGACATACTGCATGTTAATGACCAAAGTAAATCTTACTTTTTAGACTATCGAAAGGTGGGTTTGAAAAATGGCTTCTTAGTTTCACTCTCAAATCCCTTACTGGCAAGAAAATAATGCTCAGTTTTGATTGACACTGTCAGAGGTATTAGTATCATTAATTATGATCAATTTGTTATTATATACTACACTAAGAGCTGCTGTAAAAGCATTTTTACACCTTAATTACCTAGACACAGTCACAACCGCCACACATTTAATTGAGTCCGAATTGCACTTTATTGGGAGGCATACTGAGAGTTAATTTGCAGTAATGATAAACGACAAAACACATCTCACCACTGTAACTTAAAACCAAAATAATACATGATACATACATAATACATATTTTGTTGGAAAACTACCAGTGTCTCTCTGACCGTGTATCAGCTGAGCTAAGAGGTCAAATAAACCATGTTGCTTGGGCTGTTGCACATGTGTGCTCTGCTAAATGCAATTATATTTAGTTTTGTACTCGGAGTCCAGAAGGTTGTGACTGGGAAACACGGGATTGTATTCATTACTGCTAGTGAAGAAAATATTATTGAATATTAACTGGTCAAATTGAAAATCAGTTCTACTCTTGTAAAACAGCAATGATTGAGTTGTCATACCTCATGTCTTCAAGCCACACCTGCCCTGAGTTTTCATCTTGCACAATCTTGCAGTGCTCCCCTGAGACCAGTTTATTGGCAGGAAAGGACAAATCACATCCTGCCACAATAACACCACAACACGAAAATACATGGAATTAAATGAGAGATTAACTGTAAATGGCCTCAGAGCGGAGATAACCTCATAACAGTCAATATCAGAAGCTGAAAAGATTGTTCTGACTGAAACACTACAAATGAGTACAACACTATAATTAACTTTTATTTTCCTCAAACTTGAGCAGCCATTTCATTGTCAACCATGTCTAGCACAAATATAGCCTCTCCAATTAAGGCTAGACATTTTGCATAGCAAAAAGCGCAGACCCCCACAAGCTCTTTAACAACAAAGTAATGAAATACAGGCCCATACAAAAAATACCTACTTAAAATTCTGCACACATGTTCTCAATGGACGCCTTTTGTTATCTGCACAAGAGGCTGTCTAAGTTTGCAGGACTGAAGGCTTTGTTTCTTGTAGGGGGAGGTTTTTAATGCCTCAGAAACTGACAGCGCTGTCTGCTTTACAGAGTTGTCTTTAGGTAACAATGGGCACATTCAAAGCAAAACACGACAAATACTGGAGTTATATTTCAAGCAAAAATGTTATTTCTTAACATAAGACGGCTATTTTTACCCTTTTTCCGGCCAATGGTGCATTCCCTGTTGAAAAGCAGCACTTCAGTTTCACTGGAATCCACTTTGACCAGCTTTCCCCATGGTGTAACCCTTCTGTGACTGTCCATCTCCCTCGATTTGGAACTAAATAAGGGGTTACGTGAGTGAGTAGTTAGTATCCATGCACAGTGCAGTCAAAATCACAGATCAGAATAATAACCCAGCAATATAAATCGCAAATTTAAATACGATCTTTACTCAACGGAGTTTAATCAATTCCCCCTCAACAAATGAAAACCGAAACACTTCTAAACACCAAGCAAGCTGCTCTGCTAAACCCAAAAGTGACACGTTGTTGCGTGACAAGCTGGAAAAACAAAATGTTACGCTAAACCGAAACCAACTTTTTGTACGTGTCGCAATGACAAATGCAGCGCGAGCAACAAATCTTTCACACCAACAACTCCGTTCACACGAGGAAACTACAGCGTTGGCTAACGATAGCATCCATTTATGACGTCTAACTATCGGGAATCAAACGCAATGTAACGTTAAAGTGATACATATTCAGAAACTGCTACTGTACCGTCAAAAGAGGGGTTTGTTATCCCAACAGTTTCGTCGACTATTTTAACTTGTCATGTTCCAACAAGGAACAAACTCCACTTCCTGCACAGCAGTGTTGACATCTTTTTACTGTTATCAGCCGATAAGGAGCGGTGCTTGGGAGTTGTAGTCCAACCAGACATCTACGTCACAGACAATGGTCACAATCAGCAGCATAATTTCTGACGATCGATTAGCCGTAGTTCTACATTGCTTTGCCTAATTGAGCAGGGATGACGCACTCGCCATTCATTTAATGATATTTTTCATTGTGAGTTTTTAGTTTGTCGTGGTGTAGAACTACTCTGACAATAGTCTCTAATTTGCCATATGCTGGAGCAAAGACCTTTCAGAACAAAATTCCACCTGTTGCTAAACCTAATCTTTAATTCTTAATTATTCCTAAATATTCGACTGTATTGAACTATTATGATTACTATTATTATTATTATTGTTATCATTATTATTATTATTATTATTATTATTATTATTAAATCCTGATGTGAAAATGAGCACACTTTCGAAATCATTGATTCATCTGAATCATCAAAAAAATAATCTAGAAATCTTTACCCCCTGCAATCAAGGTACACCCTGAACTGGTCTAATTTGTCAACAATCCTTTTTCATAGAAGCCATAAATCACTGCAGTCAGTGAAGCGTCCCTTTTCCCGATTTGAAAATTCTTCTTTCCCTTTTGAACAACCCATTTTCAAAATTTGATAGAAATCCCTTTATTGTCATAAAGGGATCAAACCCAAATGAAAAATATAATCAGATTACCTTTGAACACACGGCCCAAATTTGGTTCCGCATCAGCCTGTTCCAATTCAAGTTGCTTTGAGCAGACTGATCGAGGTACTATACTGTATACTTGCAATCTCATCATAAATGAGGACTTTTTGGATAGTTTTACTACAATAAACACATTTTTGGACTATAACTATTTTGAGCCACCTCATCATCAATAATTTAAATAAAACAAAGATTAATTGACTTATTTGTCACAGCAGGACCAATGCTGTTTTCATTTCAGGATCTGAACACTGTTGAATAATCAAGTTTACAAGAAATTACACAAGTATTGTAGGATATTACATTTCATAAAACAGTTGGAGGTGGGCTTATGTTGCATGTTAAATGAAGACCAACTTATTAGTTGAGGTAAACAGTCGCTTAATGCAGGACTAATAAGAACAAATGTCCTGTCTATTTGGCGTGCATTATTTATGGACTGCGTGGTGAGGGGTCACTAAAAGGGACTTGCTCATTTAATTTCTAGTGGGCATACACATTCAGACGTTTTAAGCTCTCTCACACACTTACACAGTCTCCTACATATTGTAAATGCGGACGTGCCATTTATGCAGAATGTATTCTAAAGGGAAATTAGTCTATTTTCACTTGGCATTCAGTGTTGAACAGTAAAGCCATTATACATCCTCTGATAAGGTCGCCACCGCAAATTGAATGCAGCTTCTTGAATCCCACACCCAAACTGTCAATCAGCATTCCCTAATTGGATCAAAGATTGGCGGTGGCAGCTGTATAGAACATCAAATAGGTAATTAGATGGAATAATGAGAAAATAAACCTGAATGCCGCCGAGTGGGAATGGAGGCATGCCGAGGAGCATTACTCTGCTGTGCTCGCCGAAATGATCTTTCTCTAGTTCAGGCTAATTGCTGGAGGATGTCCTCTTAACTGAGTGTGAAAAGCTGTGTCTAATTACTGCAACATTAATCAGGCATTAGCGTGTTATCACAAGGTTAACTTATCAGGAGGGCCCCAGAAGCAGCTGGAGGTGCCATTTACTCACGCTGCACTGGGCCAAGTGGTCCACAAGGGGTAGTGCTTGTTCTTCCTGTTAATCTTGACGCTTGGAGGGAACGCAATCTCGCTTCTTTTTGTTGCAGCTCCGTAGTTTTGAGACTTCTCCGATTGCAATTTGCAATGCCAGGAATACACACATTTCCAGCTCAGTGGGAAGCCCAGAGAACAGTTTAGTCTTTCAAGGATTCTCATTTGTTAATGTCTTAGAAGGAGACTGTACCTCTTATAGTATGGCAGTTAATATAGAAAACATTTTAGTTGAAAATGAACTGCAAATGGATAGCTATCACTCTCTGTATTAGAAAACAACCATCAAACAAACAAACCAAAACATGACTCGGATTATTGTTAATGTCGCGTTTCATGATGTTTTCAGCAGTAACTATATCCCCATCAACTATCAGCTTTTTTTTTCATATTCTCAACTCTTCCCATGAAATTGCCATTCATCCATTTATCTATCTTATGTACCAGTGGTACCCAATTTTTTTTCAACCAATAACCCCTTAGAGAGGACCCCACTCATAGTCATAAGTCATCACCTCGAACCGCCATATTATTTTTGAATGGCCCGTACTAAATATTGTCATAGACGTGGTTTCTATTTGCCATGGTAGTGATTGATCAATCTTTTGGAAACCTTTGACTCAAGATGTGCGCTTCCAAGTAGCAAATAACATGCATAGGTCAACTTCCGTTACCTGTGCAACCCTAAATGAGAAAAGTGTGTGCAAGAGCTAGCAATGCGGAATGCATTAATAGAAATATGTCACGTTATATTTGGTTTCATTTGTTTGTTTTATTGGCCACATTGTAGTTATGGTTTCCCTCAAAGGGCCGTTATGACTGTGAACCCGTGTAAATGTATGATCACCTTACGTTATCACATACACACAACAAATTGATGGAAAGCCAGTTTTAAAATCAGAAGCCAGCAAGTCATTGTTCAACATTTTTCAATGTATTTTAAAAAGTGGGGATTGGTAACAAAAGTGAAGAAAATGTGGTTGAAACAGGAAGTTAACGCACATGATTTTCCCTTTGCGGGCCACATAAAATGAGGTCGCGGGCCAAATCTGGTCCCCGGGCCTCGAGTTTGACACCTGTGCTCTAAATCGTCCATAGGTGTGAATGGTTGGTTGTACCCTGCTGATTGGTGTCCAGTTCACGATGTGCCCTGCCTCTCACCCAAAGCTAGCTCAACTGGAACACTGAGGATGAGCAGTCAAGCGTTCACATGATCTGACGAGTACGCACTATTTTGTGGGTCAAGTGTACAGCATGTGTCAGTCATTCTTCTTATCTTCTCAGACTTCTGTCATGTGTTATTTTGTTGTTGAGAATGTCAGAATCATCTTCCTTTCACATTACTTCTCTAACAAAGACATGCAAAAGGTTTAGATCAACAGTCATTCGAGCAATACAATTCCAAAATGAATCGAGTCGTTGAAAGTGAAGGCCTTCTCAAATGACTATAAAACTTGTTTAATAGCACATATCCCAATATTGTGAATTATTACTGACCACTGTAAAATTACAATACATGGCAGTTTACAAATCAACGGTGTTCTTAAAAATGACGTGGAAATGGAAATCAAAGATACTGTTGTACTATTTTGTCATGTCCATCTTTAAACCAGATATCATAGTTTGTAATACACAAACGTGCCGAGCGCTATAAGAAATAGCCATTCCTGAATATCACCTTTATGTGTTGTTAACGCTTTAAAAGTTGAGGGAAAATTCAAATGATCATTAAGTGGTATAACTGAGCGGTATTAAGCAGACTTTTCTGTAATAGAGCAGGTGTGGGCAAACTACAGCCCGAGGGCCTCATGCAGCCCGTTAAACGTTTTAAACTGGCCCACCGAACTTGAAAAAAACTAAATGAATAAACCTGGTTAATGTTTTATTTTCTAAATACTGTGGTGTGTCAAATACATATATTTTATTGTAATGATTTTGTTGACTTTCATTTAAAATTAAATATATTTTTTTTTTCTCAGATGAGGTGCGGTTACCAAAACACTCCATCCATCTGCTCCTGGTCCGGCCCGCCAATCAAAAGGTTTTCCCACCCTTGTAATAGAGTAACAGAGTTGTAAATAAGCATAATGCATCACATGTATTTGAATAATCTAACAACCTTCAACAAAATGATCAGAACACACTTTTGGATATTTTGTCGGTTGGAAATCTTTTCGATTTATCCTTGCAATTCATGTGTTCTGTTGTGTGTTCTGATTTGTGGTGTGTGACAACAGGTAATCGGAAGAAGCTTCTTTTCACACTGCCCTATTGTTGAACCTGCGAATGGCGCACGTGTAGTAACTTCATGCCATCCCCTCAGCTATTGTGTTTGCTTACTGGCCCACAAGTGGTTGTTCGCCTCACAATAGTGTCGCTACTGCCACGGTTTACACCAAAGGTAAGCTTTTTTAATTGGATCTGCCTATGTGCAGATTTATCCTCTTTCTGGTTACAGATTGGTCGTGCATGCTGATTTCTTTCCCAACAGATCCGGTAAAGTCTCATCTGAATTCCATGGCAGGGCAGAGAAGAGGTTCCACGAGCGTTTCTGCCAAAGGCGCTCATTTGTCAGAGCGGTATGGAGATCAGAGGCTGACAAATCTCCCATGTCTCCCAGACTGTCAAGCTCTTTGCCTGCATATCAAAGACAAAAGAACACGCAGTGCAAGAGAGCAGAGCAGCTATTCAATTTATACAAGGGCCGTTTAAACCCCCCTGAGCTTGCCCTTTGAAAATGCCTATTAGCCTGGGTGAGGGAGATTACAAGCAAATAAAATGACATTCATTGTGATATTTGATTTCATAATACCCCCAGAATTATAATTACACCGCACTCAAAAAAACGTGATGGCAACAAAGAATCTGAGATGGGAATGAGCAGGTTATGCAGCTACTGATTGAATGCACATTATCTGGCCTGTTTCACCAGAAGTAACAATAATGGCAGAATAACAGAGGCATGAATAGGAATGTAATCAGGTGAGAGTGTAGGATTTAATGATATTGAGTACAGAGGCTTTATTTTCATCTGCAAGACATTTCATATAACAGAGGGCATGGTGTGGTGGAGGGATTTATTTTTTGACGGTGTTAGATTAAATGTACTGCTTCAATAAGGATAGGTATGTTTTTGTTACCAGCGGTTAAATCTCTTCCAACCTACAAAGCCAGCAAACATTCAAACAACAAGTGTGTTTTTTTGTTCACATTTTGTACTCATCTGTCAACAATGTCAATATAAGTTGCACCATGTCAAGAGACGCTGAGTTACTTTGGAAAAAACTTTTTCACAATCCAATATTGGACACATTGGTTTTACGTGTCATATACATTTAAGGTTACAATAATGCTGTGATGCACCCTTATTGTTTCTGGAGGCTAAGATTGATCACTTGCATGGATATTTCTCGGTTTTAAAGGACCGCAATTTTAAGTGTTTACAATGTCGTTGTAGCACTTTGGGACACTTTTGAAAGTGCTTCATTATCAGGCTCCTCTATGCAATTGCGATGTAAAGGAATAGTCAGAGTTTTTATGCATTTTCAGTTGAAAATAGCGTTACATAAACAGCCCTTAGCGATGATCTTTTGTGTCTGCGGCTGAAACAAAAAGCACAATGCTGCATCACATGGGGAAATAGCACATATGCCTTCCGGCTTAAACCGACAAGCAGAATGGAAGCGATAAGAGACATTCTCAAGCGGCTCAGAAACGAGCCTTGAGAAGGGCCAGCTTGATAGCAGTACTTGTTGTTCTGATGTGTTAAATAGCTGGCCTTCAACACCCTCAATCAATCTCTGAGTGAGCCACTGTGTAGCTAAGGGTTGTGCAAGATAGCCAGATGGCTCAAATCTATGGAACTCTGCCTGGTCACATGTGTCACAACGGCATGATCATGAATGTGGACACGCTAACTGCATATTCCTGCCAGGATGTTTCCCTGATTTGATTCGTCGGAATAAATGTTTCCAGAATGAAACACTGATTAAAGTTGTGTGCTAAACAGCAGCAAATTAACAATCCTGCACCAAAACATAGTTAGCCTCAGGTTATTATCCCGCATGTTTTTGTTTTGGCTTTTACAACAAGATGGTCTGATGTGAAAAGAATGACTGTAGACTTTACCGTGCACAATGTTGCATACCAACCAATGTGTGATAATTCTTCACTTGAAGCAGGCAGTTCGCCAATGTATGCAACAAAACGTCGAGACAAGAATTTTGAACAAATTCACAATCTCCTGAGGCTGGTGTTGACTAATCTGCAAACAATCCGCTCCGCAAGATCCCATTGCAAGTGGAAGAACAAACCCTAAAGCTGTGATATTAACGAACACAACAAGATAAGATGGGGATTGTTATCTCGGAGCATGGAATTTAGCTGCGACGGGAGATAAGCCTTTCAAAGCATGTTTGCTGTCAGACAACAGCTCCAAAGGAGCTTGGGAGGTAGCCCAAGCCTAGAATGGAATGCTGAGAAGCCAGTCAGGATATGATCCTCCTGACCTTTACCATCTTATTATAGCCACCTTTGGTATTTTGGTGCAGAATGTTTACAAACGTGATAAAAACCTGATTCACTTCAACATGTGGAACCTCCAATGCCATAATTAGTTACAAATACAATATCCACCTATATACACGTAGATAATGCCAAATATTTTAAAGGCTAAATAAATTTAAAAAAATAATATGGGAGAGGACTTCTGCCTGATTACCATTACAGGTCACACTAAAATAATATATTTAAATGTTGACAGGACAATGGTAGACCACTACTGTACCTATTATGAATTTCCATTCAGACGGCTGCATGTTGTAGCTTTTGTAGCTTTGTTAAAGTTACCAATCCCAATTCCAGTAAACATTTTTTAAAACATAAAAAAAAATGTGCAAATCTTTTTAACCGATATTCAATTAAATGGGCTGTCACTTATATAGCGCTTTTCTACCCATGGTACTCAAAGCAGCTTCACACGATTACCTCACCTACCGACTGATGACATGCCATCAGGAACAACTTGGGGTTCGGTATCTTGCTCAAGGATACTTCGACACAGTCACAATGGCCAGGGATCGAACCCACGACTTCTTGGTTGGGAAACGACCACTCCACCACTGAGCCATGCCGCCCTCAATTGCCCCCAATTGAATACACTACAAAGACAAGTTATTTAATGTTGAAATGTATGGACTAATTTTTGTATTAATTTTCATTCTGAATTTGATGCATGCAACTCATTTGAAAAAAGCTGCGACAGGACACTAATTGGTGAAGCATTATCAGTGGAATTTGTTCCCATTCATGGTTGGTGTATAGTTTCAGTTGCTCAATATTCCGGGGTCTCTCTTGTTGTATTTTGCGCTTTTATCAGACCACATATTTTCAATAGGAGACAGGTCTGGTCTGTTTGTAGGCTAGCCTAGATGTTCAGTTGATGCATGTTTTTGGAATGAGGGATGAAACCAGAGTACCAGGAGAAAACCCACGCAGGCACGGGTAGATCATGCAAACTCCACTCAGGAAGGTTGCGCCTTCAAACTGTGTGACGGACATGCTGACCGGTCGACCACCGGCCTGTTTGTTCTTCTGTGAAGGTAAATCCAAAGGAAAGATAACTATCACTAAGCCCAACTTTTTTTTGCTTTCTTCTCACCTTCATTCAGAGAGGCCCGCTTTTCTGTCAGAATTTTATCGAGGGCCCAGGTCCAGGTTTGTATTGTTTCTTTCCAGATATTTAGCCATCTTTAATTTCTGAATGTGTCACTTGGTCTATTTCACAAATTCTATTGGCTGATGATCAACAACATAATTACCGTAGCTACCTGTTGCAATCTAGTGGAAGAGTATTTAATTACACTGCCTGCCACTGCAATGCAGGCACAAGCATTAAACAGAGACTTCAGAGAATTCAGGTTTTTTTCCCCCCCAAATAAGATGGAACTGGCAATTTTCCCATGTTACGCCTCACAATCTCTCAAGGCACACTATGTGCCACGGCACACTACTTGAAAAGTTGTTGCCATCATCGGCCGTGTGCACAGATTTCTCCACATTCTCGGAATCTTATCACTACAGTTCTTGCAGTTGTGTAATGAGAAACGCTCTTAAACTGTTTGAGTATTTGTGTATGCATCTGTTCACAACGTAGTGAACCTCCGCGGCCCATCTGTGCTTGTGAACAACTGTGCCTTTGAGGATGCTCCTTTTATACCCAATCATGACACAGACCTGTTTCCTATTAACCTTTTTAACCGGGGGAGTTTCAAGTAAGTGTTTTTGCAGTTTTCTTCAACTTGTCCAGCCTTTCTCGGCCGTCTTCCAGCTTATTTGAACATGTTGAAGGCAACACATTCAAAATGAGTCGATATTTGCAAAAAAAAACAAACAAACAAAAAACAATAAGGCTCAGTTTGAACATTTCCTTGTCTTTGTAGTGTATTCAATGGATGACATTTGAAAAGGATTTGCAAATCATTGTATCGTGTTTTGTTTGTTTTACACAACAATCCAACTTCATTGGAATTGGGGTTTGTTTGAAAACATAACGCGATGATTACAAATGGCAATTAACCGTACTCTGAAATTAATAAGCATTTTGAAGAATGAATCAGCTCAGATGTTTTTCAATTGCAGTCTTATAATATACATGTAGGCTAATACTATATAATCACCCGCACCTTTATTAGGTATATGCGCACAATGTAATATGAACCAACACAAGAACTTTCAAAAGATGAAAAGGCTTATTGTTTGTAATTACTGTGGTCATTTATAATCCCATAGCCATTTGGTTACTTTTAGAAATCCAAATACTTCTAAATATCACTCTGTGTATTTCAGATCACGGTGGAAAGCGTAAGGCTCCGCCAAAGGTCCGAAAATTCGAATGGAAAGTGTCCTCAGGCTGCTACAGTATGCAAATCCTTCTTTTCCATCCCCCTTACACTCATTGAAAGCTTCTTGTTCCCTAATGGGTCACTGAGGTTTTTCCTCTGTTTGGATTTTTTGAATACCCTCACTGAGCCATTGCGATGGAGACGTGAGACAGCCAGGATATTTGTCATGGCTCCAGAGGCGCAAAGACATAAGACAGTTACAGTACTTTGTCACCACTCACCAAGGTTTGAAATTCACACCATTTGACGGTTTCCAAGTCAACTCCCGAACTGCTGGCTGGTCTGGTTTCTGTCAGATGCCTTGATGTTGACAATGAGTTCTACAAAAAGGTAGCAACATGGGTGCATGCACACTGCTGGCCATTTTAGGTGGTCCGATCAATGAGAGTGTTGTGACAGGGATGTGCTGCCAAGGCTCTTGACTTGGTACTCACTCCCTTGGTTCCCAGTTGAGATATAGTTTAGTGTTTTAGACAGTTTTTTATCAGGGACACTGAAGCCTTACAATGACATGGACTTCAAGTGAGGCATTGCCACCAGTCGTCAAGCCCAGAAGAGGCTGCTATGACATGGACTAGCTCGGAGCATGTTTTGACGAGACCATCCCCCCAGAGGCTGCGCTTAGTCCTCGGTACAGATCCGCCTTCAATACAATTCAACCAAGGCTTTTAATTTTTAAGCTCCTCCATCAGGGAGTGAATCCATATTTGATTCACCGGTCTGCATCTCTCTTCATCAACTGACTGCAGTTGGTCATGTTAAATAAAAAACCTTTTCGTCCGCGATCACAACTGTCAGGGTCTCGCAGTACTGTGTGAGTTTTGCCCTACTCATCACTATATACACAAATAATTGTCGTTCATCTTCAAATAACCTATTTGTATTCAGGTGATGCTGTTTTGAAAATGCTACTGAACAAATCAGAAATCAGGCCCTGCATCAACTTGTGACATGGAGTAAAAACATCCCTCTAGAAACAAGCATGAAATTAGAGGAAAACAGAACAAGTGGTTTTCATCACCAAACCCATATTTGAGGCTCCCGCTCTCATTAGTGATGTATAAAACAGGTGGAGTCATTCACATATTTCATGGTAATGACTGAATCCAAATTATTATGGAAACGTCACATTAACTTCATCTAGACAAAGGCCAAACAAAGAATATCTTTTAACCGTCGCTTCAAGGACATTTGGGGCCCACACTGCAGGTGCTCCCTCTGTAATGTCGTATGGTTCAACTACTGCACAGTTACTGCAAAATCTGGACTGACACACTTGATTCAAATTTGTTGAAGATTGTGTGTCAACCACTGGTCGAACTGTTCAAATCCGCCTATCATAAAGACACAATGCAATTGGCTAAAAATATCTTCTCCAACCCCAGGCATGCTCTAAATTAGCGGTAACTATACTTTTTGAAAGCTGACGTGAACTTCTTCGGAATTGATTAATGCAAAGGCCTACCTGTTTGACTTCTCAAATAATACATTTGCTGATTTTTTTATTTTTTTACGTGAAGACACAGATTATATGAATGATTTCTCACAATAATTAGGGAACAGATTAATATCATAGGCAACACTTAAATAAATTCCAGCAGCAAATGATCACTCCTACAACACTCCTAGAAAATCATAATGTTTCATCACTGATGAGCTATTTGTAGAACAAGCCAGTGGACTACTTATGTTGCCCTTGGGGACGACCGGGTGCCCGCGGGCACCACAATGGTGACCCCTGGTGTCATCAATGAATATGTGCTTTTACCATCCAGATGCCGGTACTGTTTGCTACACGACAACAGGGTCAGGCTTTGTGCATCAGTCCATCCAAAAATTAAACGAGGAGCTTTCAAAAAAAAAAAAAAAAAGCCAAAACAAAAAACAAAAACACAGAAAATCATGAGGCCTTAATAAGTCACGCTTTGTTAAATGAAATGTTTGTGTATTGTGTTAGTGTTGCATGTGCATGACAGTGCTGCTGTTTTAATGCAAGGCAAATTTCAGATTTTGTATCAGACAATAGTCTATCTATCTATCTCGCCATCCATCCATCCATCCATCCATCCATCTATAATCCTAATGTGATCTGTTATGATCAGTCTCCATTTCAAAACAGCCATCATATGGGAACTAATGCCCTGGCATCTGTTTGGGATGCACGACATTGCATTACTGGAGGCTTTCAACTACCGGGAGAGTGTGAGCGGGAGTGGAAAGGAGCTTGGACTCAACCATTCATTTGCTGCCCATCTTATTAGCTTGGCATTGTGTTATTAGCTGCCTTTGTGCACCACAAAAGCTCCTTAGGCCTGTTCCGCTGTACGCTGAATCTGAGCTTTGTGCCAAGAGCTTTTTGAAGGTATTTGAGACCATGAAAATTCAAACCCAAACCAAAAGCATTGAGGTTTCTGACAGATAAATGAAGAGGATTAGTGGGACAATAAGACAATGTTTTACCACTGACACCGCAGATCTTACTAATTGAGTTTATAGGGGACAATGGTGTTAAAAAACAAAAAAACAAAACAACACAATCAACAATCTTGCTTTCACCAAACACGAGTTAGACCTGAACAATATAGATAAGACATCATCAAGTTTTACTCTATTCTCCCTTTACAGAGGGAAATAGAACTGCATATTTGTAGAGGACCACATTCTGTATGCAATTGGGCATCATTCAGTTGTTTATATTACGTATATATGAAGAGTTCACCTTTTTGTACAAGTTGGGTAAAACTCTTTTTTCACCATTGTAAAGGATCCTCTCAACTTCGATCGTAATTTATTTTACATCGTTCTTACCATGTAAATTCAACAGGTGTATCCAAAAGATGTATAGAAATTTACAACATGAAATTTGACTTTGTCACGGTTTTACAGCAAAACATTTCGGGTCGAGTAAAACGGTTTGCAGATTACTATCATATTTAGATTCTCTCTGTGAGTGGAGGATGGACAAGATCAGAAAAGAGGACAGCACTGACTGCAGGATGAAGTCCACGTCTGTTCCTTTCAGTGACGCTTCCGGTCTCTTTGTATCTCTATTGCAACTTTCTGATGACTTTCCTAGCAAGCCTAAGATTGATTACAAATGCATTCAAAATCAATTGTTGGTGTCGTCTTTGTCTCGATATGTGAAAAGCACGTTTATGGGAACTGTTTAATTACTAATTGCAATTGAAGCAGGACTATTACTGGTCCATTCATGGTTCCAACAGCTGTTGTTGATTTTGCAGTTTAGCTTCTAAAGAACAGTAATTTATGTAGAAATCACTAAAACCTTCAACAGTTGGCCTTGTGCATTCATTAAGACCGTTAAAGTGAGTTCACTTGCAGTGTCAGGTCGATCTTATGGGGGTGACAAAACCATTTTTTTCATTGAGGTTTTGAAATGAATCTGATGGTTTGCATATACCTGACAATGTAGCACAAGGATATCAATTGTCTTTCATGTGTAAAAACATTCAAGAAAATAATGATTTCAAATGTCAATGAGGTAGAAGAACACAATATATAGATAATTCAAGTCTGAGCAAAAGAAAGACACAAAAGAGCTATGAAAAAAGCTGGCAGCTGCCGACACTGCGAGAACCCGTCTGGGTTTGGACATCCTAGGCAATGTGTGAATTGATTCCCATCTGATGATGGACTGTGTGCTGAAATAAATTGACCTTGCCAGACGATGAATGAATTTGATGGAGCTTTTCATCTCCAGAGGGGCCGTTCCACACTGTAAAATGGAAAGAGCACAGGATAGTGATTGAGGCAGCTCAAAGGGAAGGTGTGACTTTTTTGTCCACCCGCTCGCTTGGTAAATAATGGTTAGAGGAAAAATCAGTAAGCAGTAACAAGTACAGGGGTTAAGTGCCTGTTCCTGACTAGATGATTAGGAACAGAAGCACATAGTAGTAAAGTGAAGCTGTTTGCGGACAGATGCTACCCATCTAAGCGATACATGGCTCCATTTCTGGGAGCCTAAATTGAAAGCAATAGTACCGGTAATTTAAGTCTCGCCAATACACCAGCCCAATCCTGGCAGTGTAGTTGCAACAAGCCTTAAAAAAAAAAGAAAGAAAGAAAAAAACACCTCAGCTGAAGTGTGTGGAACACAGAGGTGCCATAGATTTCCAATAACATCCCTTAATGACCTGGCCTCAGTTTGATCCCACACTGTCATTATGTGCTGATACCATGGGATAGGATCGCTGGCTCTCATGGCACACAGCAGTGAGATGAGTAGTCAGGGCATTATCAGGCTGAATTGGCCGTCTCTGGACAGGAGGCAAGTGGAGCCAAGGTCTTGTCAATAAAAAAGACAGGGTGCCTCGGGGGTCACCTTGGTACCACTCCAACTGCATCTTGGGGCCTCATTAGAAAGGCAGATGAGGGCTTGTGCATTAGGAGAGAACCTCTCCTCCACCAATAGCCTGCCTCGAAGGCATTGTTCCTTTTAATGAGCCCAGACTGCGGGTCAATATGCTGCTGGGCTGCCGGTCAATACTGGTTACCTGAAACACAAACACTCAAAACCTTCTTTCATACGAAATCAATGACCTATTTTGCCCCACCAGATTGTCACGGCGCAATCTCATTGATCCTGCGTATCAAATGTATGACAAATTATGGTCTAATGATCGGATTGTGAGGCCTTGGCGTAAAAGTGTGCTGCCGTTGTGGTGGCAAAGTAATAAACTGATTGCAGATGAGAAAATAGTGATATGTCAAAAGCGACAGGCAAAATATGAAAATCCCATCATTGTTTCAAATTGTAATAAAAGGACAGGCAGAAAACATGTGACATTAGGTCCAAACTTTATTCCATACATTTTAAACCATGAATGTTCATTTTTATTTTGCACGCCTAAAACTCTACTTCTTTTGTATACAAGAATCTAAGAAAAACAACTGCACATAACCATAAGTTTGACAGAGAATGTCCTTTTGCTGCCCACTTTAAAGTGTCCCTCTTTTCGGTCTGGGTCTGGTCCAGTTTATGACATGGAAGTCTTTTAGTATTACCGTTTGTGAATTCATTGGTAAATATCAACATGGGTTTACCCAAGCCTCTCAGTGTCACCACTCTGCTTCCCCCAGGAGATCTCGCTCGGGTGCCATTGCTGCTTTGCATAGATAGCAGATGATCCTTCTCGACTCCCTTCCAGCACCTACCGTCACTTTGAATCCAGTGGCATGGCTTGCCTGTTGCCTTGATATTAAATCAAGATGAATTCCACAAATTGGACTTAATCTCGTGTCATGTTTTTTTCTTTTCTTTTCTTTTTTTAAGAAATGGTTAGAAAAGCCTAATAAATTTACATCGTCATTTTGCAGCAAAGGGATATTTACATCATCTTTCTGTACAGAGACTGAACAAAGACCTCATTATATATATTTGTCTGCATATCTCAGAGGCAAAGCAAATTGGTAATACAACACTGTACATTGCCGTTTTGAGGATATCCTGGTACCATGAGGTTAAATTAGCCGAGGGTAATCAAAATCCAGTCGTTACAGTCATAAATGGTATGACGCACAATCAATGGGGATAAATATTGTAAAAGGTGTGGAAAATGCACAAATTACATCAAATTCATAGAAATAATATCTATACATGGAACAAGGATAGCAAATATACAAATCCTTTCAGAGCCTCTTTTTTCACTTAAAGCTGAAAAAAGTTATTTGATTAATATATTAATAATTATCAAATATTTAAGGTGGATATAAACATACACATTTTCGTGTTCTCTTGACATTACTCAAACCTTCAGTCCACAAAAAATATTCATGGCGTGTGCTCAATCAGATACTGTACAATCATACTCTTTCCCTTGGGGAAGTCTGCTCTTCTCTGTGGAAGAGGAGTGCATTTTGTTCAAAGGACAATTTTTGATTGGGAGGGTGGAGCTTATGAGTGCACTTGTCCAAAAAGCTACCGGGCCTCTACTTCTTTGGGGTTGCGAGACGGGGAGTAGTCCCGAGGGTCTTGGGTGGTTGTGAGGGGTGTAGTCCTCCTGGGGGAGGCAGGCCTGCCGCTGCCAGCTGGCACAAGTGGCGGAGGCGCACTGAGAGCAGCGGTAGGGGGTGTTCTGTTCAGAAGGCCGTTGTGCCCAGTGGAGGGGCTGAGTCTGGGGTAGGGCATTCCACCAAGGTGGGGCATAAATGGAGGCATGTGCGGTAGGTGGCCTTCCATGGGCGATTGGTGCAGCTGATGGAGCCGTGCTCGGTCTAGCTCTTCCCGCAGGTGGAGGCGCTCTCGCTCCTCCGCCTGCTGCCTCATCCTTTCGTGCTCCCTGCGCACTTCCAAAAGGTGCTCGTGGTGAGAGTAGTCATGCGCCTCCCGCTCACGGTAGGCTCGCTCCTGTTCGTACACGCTGGAGAAGCGGTGTCCTTGATCGGCCCTGAGCTGGAAGTCCATGCGCCTCTGCAGGTCCAGGTTGCGGTAGGCCTCGCGAAGAGGGTCCCAAGGGAATGCCGGGTGGGGGAGACGCTCTCTTCCTGCCAGCGGGCTGACTCCCATGAAGGGAGCCATGCGAGCCCGGTCCAGAACATTTAGGCTGCCCATTTGGGGCATGGCACTCATAGAAAGGGGTAGTGAGTGTGCCATGGGCACACCATGCAAACCTGCGGCTGGAATGTCACTGCCACGCGGGGAAGGGAGATGAGGATGCTGAGACAAAGGAGGGTGATGGTGGTGTGGATTTCCAGGGTGGGAAATGGGAGCAGATTGCACTTGTGCAGGCGTCTGGTTGGCTGGCTCTGAACTCACCACCATAACCTCCTGCTCCTCCTTCCTCTCCTCTTTGATCTTCATGTCATCATTTTTTACCTTGTGGAATTGTTCCCCAGCTGGAGGCTCTTTCCTCTCACTGTCTTTGAGTGTAGGTGGAGGCCCACACGCCATCTTCATGCTCTGCTCATTGATCACTGCTTTGGAATAGGGAGAGGGAGAACGCTGAGTTGGTTTAATAGAGTCCTCGGAAGATCTTCTCTCTAGCATCTCCTTTCCAGGCGAGCGGCTCTCCTTAATCTTCACGTCCATGAGGGCGGAGGAGTCTCGATGGCGTTCCAGTAGCTCTTTCTCTGCCTCCCGCACCCGATCCACGCCGCCACTGTGATGCTGTACTGGATCACTGTTTTGGCTGGTGTTACGTATCAAGTTGCTGATCTGGTAGCTGACTGGTGCAGAGGCTGGAGATGACCGGTTGGAGTGGCGGTTACGTTCCACAGAATCCCTGTGATGATAAGAACGCCAGGTTAGTTTCAGTTCACCCTGTCATGCTTCCAGCCTCCAACTGAAGAGATAATTTAATGCAGAATTAATTTGTGAGATTTAAATTTCTTTGCTTTAAGCAGCTTGGTGCCTATTCACGACAGTCTTTCGATATTATGAACCAAATACATCACTGCTTCCAGAGTATCGTAATAAGTGGCGAACTGTTAGTTGGGGGGCACGGTGTGATGCTGAGGGGGGTGTGTGTGACCCTGGGGAACATGCTTTTTTTCCACCGTACTATAATAAAGTGTAATTGCATGTCCACTCCAGTAGTAGGCAGTGGCGCTCTCATTGCCCATTCGGTCTACGGTGTTGGTTTGTTTTGCAACAAAAATGATATTATTTATAGTTGCGGTGGAGAGTGGGTGGTGGTGGTGGTGGTGTGGGGGGATTGTTTTCTTCTTACTGGGAGGGGGGGGGCGTAACAGAAAATATTTGAGAAGCGCTCGGTTAATTAAAGAATTTACCCTTAAGTGAGAACATGAGTGTGAATGGATGTTTGTCCAAGTGCGCCTTGCAATTGGCATGCAGATCAGATAGGCACCAGTGCAAAGGTGAAGCTAATGAAGATATGAGCTAGAAAACAGATGAGTGGATAAATATCCTATCCTGAAGCATCATGTACTGACAGTCCAAAAAGGAGTAAGAAGAAATTATCAATTAAAAAAAAGCATTACTGAGGGTAAATTATCAATCAAGAAGTGACAACCAAAAAACATATGTGCACACTCTTACTGGGGACCTGACCAGTCACATTCAAATTAATGTCAAATATTAGTCAACCCACACCTGCCACCATTTAAAGTGCCTCTGATTAACCACAAAACAAGTTTAAATGTTGTAGTCAGCTTTTTCTGATATTTGTCATGTCAAACTTTACAGAACAAGCCATGGTCCGCATTGGGCTTCCACAACATAGGAGGGTGTGAAAACTTATGCAACCAAATTTCCCATCTTGAAAACATATTTTTTTGCAATTGAGTTGTGGGGGTAATTGGTCAAATTAATGTGAGTTTTGGTTTTTAAATCTCATAACCTGGCATGTGAACAGAGGTGTGTAGAGTTTTTGTATGCATTGCATGTACTCCAAGAGGAACCCCCTACATACATAGTCAATCATTCTTCCTTATACACACAAAAATATAAATAATGTACATATTGTATATTTATCCACCCCAAATCGATTCCCTGTGTCCAGCTATATTTTTTTATACATTCTTTTGAATTGGTTTATATTTTGACTTAGCGCATTGACTATAATGTAAATAATGTCTGCCTGTTATTATTCACAGAACAAATTAAAGGCTCACCGGTCTTTATCCTTCTCCTCTTTTCCAATAGATGAGTCTCTTTTATCTTTTTCCCTCTCTCGTTCCCGCTCCCTCTCTCGGTCTCGCTCATGACTGTTGGCGGAACTGCTCCTCTCCGCATCAGCTGATTTAGGCCACTGCGGCGGCGTAGGGAAAGATGGCGGCGTACGTCGCAGCCTGTTCCAGGTGTCATGTTGTGGGCTGCTAAACGGGGGCAATCCTCCGGGCCCGTCCTTGGGGCCAAACATACTGTTGGACCCTGGAAGGAAGGTAGAGACAAACATTGGAGCTATTATGAATTTATTTTGCACATTTCGGGGGAGCAACAAAATAGGAACAACTCAGCATTAAAAGCTTCCTTTGCCTTTTTCTCTGGAGGCTCACTCATTGAGGCTGTTTGAAAGAATCTCAGGTTAATGTAATTCCTCCAGGATAAAAAAAAAACCCAAATTTTCCTTTGGATTAAAAGACTTGCTTTCTCTGTACCGACGATTCATTTGCCCCTTCTGTAGCCGAGGGCTGCAAAAATGCAGGAGACTTTATCATTCCAAAGCATTTCTATTTCAATCACATCCATTTTGTCAACAGGGTAAATCAGTAATTGGCAGTTAAAAAAAAATTGAACAACGAAGGGAAAGGGAGACGGACAACCCTCCTTGATAGTGGTGAAGGGGGATGTCTAATAATTAATAGTTGAATTGCCACCAACAGAGGGCCTGAGAGGATCCGTTGGCAGTGGCCTCTAAAGATTAAACCCCGGCTGTTGGGGATACAGTTGGGAGATGAAATGGCAGCAAGAAGAAGGTCTGCTGCAGTGTGCTTTGTTCAGCCTTCCCTGGCCGGAGCGGCTTTGACTTGGAAACTAGAGCTAAGTGTCTTGAATTTTCTCCTCCCCTTCTGACTCCCCCTGTGGTCTAATGCTTTTCCTACTCATTTATGTTTCTAGCCACAGGGGCCAGATTGAAGAGGGGAGCGTTGGAGGAGCAGAGGGGGCCAGCGCTTACCAAGCGAGGGGTTGCCTAATCCTCCGAAGGCACTGCTTGAAAGGTTGCCGAGGCCGCCAAAGGAACTGGAGCGACTGAAAGGATCTGCAAAATGCCAAACAGGGATTAGCAAAAAGGGGGGTAGGGTGGGGGCGACTGCCGAACGGTGATCACCACCAACCCCGACCCGTTCCACTCTGCTTTTCTCTTACAAGCGAGCTGTTTTGTTTAACGCTGCCACCCTAGCGCTTTGCCTCCGGATACTGCAGTGGCCAGCACTCCTAACTGGAGTGGGTTGTCACTCTTGGATTAGGACAACAACATTGCCTTATTTAAGAGTTCCTGGGAATGAGCAGAAACTGCCTGTAGAAAGGCTGAGGGAACAGGTGTTTGAGGGTGTGCTCACTTTCCTGGACCAAAGCAGAAAAAAAATGATACAGGCACACTAGATGTTCACGCATCTTAACCATCAGATCAAAAGTTTCCTCCAAAAAGCATTTTGGAATTGGGAGTATTTTTAACAGGGAGAGTTGATACTATCTATCAACAGACAACAAAGGGCTCTTTTGTCACCTTGTCTTCTTTTTTGAGGATGGCATGTAAATCATAAGAACCAAATGGGTCCATTCAAGGGCAGATCACAATTTATAACCCAGAAAGTTCAAGACTGAGCATGTGAATGAATATTACAATTAATACACAGATAAATAAGTACGTTACACAAACAAATCCAACAAAGATTCATTGTCGTCATCATCATTATCCCTTATGCATGTGATACATCTGAACTCAACTTTTGCAAGGCAAATCAAAACACTATAAAACACTGACATGCTGTGAAAGATTGTACTGGGATGGCAACGACATGTGTTAACGAACAAAATCATTATTTTTTCGTCAGGGCTGGTTCATGGTTGCAAAGACGTTCGCTCGACTTTTGGAAACAGTTCTAATGGTCGCTAACAGTTTTTCTTCTCGCCATCAAATTTTGCACATGTTCAAAATTCCATTGTGACAAGGAAAACTGTTTGCAAACACCTTTGCAACCTTGAATGAACCCTGATGAAAAAAAGCAACATTAATGCCATGCACAAACCCTCGCAAACCTTCACCTCTCAGTGAGATACTCTCTGAAATTACATAACCATTAACTTCAAGACTTGAAAATTCTATTTCTAATTCAATTTAAGCCCAACTCCACAATGTTCCCAAAGTCCAAAGTTGCTACACTACATAAAAGAAATGTTCCAATCTTGTCATGACTAAAATCACATCAATGATTTTTTCGTTGATTGTGCGATGTTACCACAGTAGTCATTTAGTATTTTTTATTTAATTTTCTTTTAAGAATGGTAATAAACTTTGAGACTCGAGACAGTTCACAACAATAAACTACCTAGTTATCTTTAAAAATCATCAAGAGTTTGGACTTAACATGGCTTCAGTTTTCACAGTGGTTTATTTAAACGAGGGACCTAGGCTGCGGCCAAATATTGTGATATGGCGACTGAAAAAAATTATAGGTTTCACACGAACAACCAGTCGAAGTCTCCTCAACTCTTCCCGCGAGCACACGCACCGCTCGCTGGGTCCCATTCGAATGAGAGCCACAGCCGAGGCTCCCTCGGAGGTCACCCGGCCAGACGACCGTAACGCTGACACAGGGGCCGCCTGCTTCAACAGCCACCCAAGTACTCGGTGGCCAAAGAGTGATGATGACCGAGCCATGCCTTTTCCTTTTGAACTGTATTTTTACTCTTCACAATGTGTAGTGACATTTTGATTCATGACAGAAAATGCCATTATACCATTAAAAACAATAAAAAAAAAGAATTTTTAAAAAATTGCAGCTTTGACGATCTTGAAATTACATCTGAGATTGCGATTTTGGTCACAAAAAAATAAATCCTTCAGCCCTCCTGCTTTTATTTTAAAAAATGTGTGTGTGGGGTGGGTGGGTGTGTGTGGAATGTGTAATCATGAAATGTCACTGTTACGTAAATAATTTTGTGAGTGATTTAATTCTTTAAAGCATTAGTATTAAATATATAAACACGAGTGGGGATGATCACAAAATGTGACCAACTTGATTATTTGGCAATGATACGCATCAGAGATTTTGAGATTGCTCATCGTTTCAAAAGCAAAGCAAAAGCAGCAAAACATGTGACTCTATGTTGTCACTGTTGAAATGTTTTATTCTTTTAAGCTGCAACAACAGAAAAAAAAGGTTATCGTCTATATTTGGCATTCTGCAATTGGTTAATGCAGTAGATGAGCTCAGGTGAGATAGCCCGTGTGAGAGTGATGGTAAAAGAAGACAATTTGAACATGGAATTACTTACACTTACCTGCCAAATGGCTAGGAGGCAGGAAGCCACTGGGGTGAGGAGCAGGACCATATGGAGAGGGAGCTGGGTGGCCAGAGCCTTTCAGAGAAGAGAGGATATTACGATTATTAGTTTCCAATCAGATAATTGTTACCTCTATAATTAGCTCACGTTAAGTTAGTGGTGCACAATTAGAAATGATTCTCAGTTGGATTTTCCTTCAGTCAACTACAACTACTCCATTCAATGGTAATCTAAGGATGAAATCCAAGTATAATGCGGCTATATCTCTCATTTCCCCGCTTAATTACCAGATAGTTGCTACAGTTTCTCCGACCTCAGATCACATTTCGACTTTGTTGATCCCTTGGACCACGCACAGACAGCCGACCGACCTGCCTACCCGCCTACAATTTACTTGGAGCTCCACATCAGAGAACCGCTTACCCCCATACCCCACTCTACCAACACCTCACTGGACACTCAAATGAACCTTCAGTCGACAATTCCTCATTCTCTGTTTCAGCGTTTGAGTCCTATGTACAGCGCATAACCAGGATTGTGTCTGCCTGTGCTAAAGTGTGCGGGATGATTTTCCACCTTTAAGTAACACATCTGAGAGGCAGGTGCAAAGCAGATATGGATTCCTTGGACTTTATTGCCATTGGTTGCAGACTACAATTCTTGCTGTTGTTGGGCTGACATTTCTGCATTTTTTTTGGAATGTTGGCTTTTGTGGCATTAATTGTTTGTAATTTGTGTTTTGTTTTATTTTTTTATTGCAAGGGTTTTGTAATTCTCGTTTTTTGTTGCAATGTGTTCATGTTCATAAAAAAAAATTAAAGATAATAATCCAAGAAGAATTACAAACGACATATCAATAATGCAATTTTGGAGCTTCTGAATGATCTGAGTCCTCCCCGAGTCATGCCATGACAAAACTCAACTTTGCATTTATGTGCAGTGCACAACGTGCACAGTGCTGTATTAATGGTAATTGATAGTGATTGAGACGGGCTCAAAGTCAAAATTAGTAAATATTTGCAAAATATTACATTAAATATCTTGTCTTTGACCTGTATTAAATTGAATCTAACTTGAAAAGAGTTTGCAAATCATTTCATTCCATTTCTATTACATTAAACATTTTTATTCTGATGACTGTTTATTTTTCTTGCAGGTGCTTATTTTGCTTATGCCTTCCACCAGCTCTAATTGTACAACTGCCATAAGCAATACAGCAGTTCATACATGTCAGTCATGTGATGTAATAACGATTCAAATTACTGTATTTTCCCAACCCTAATGCACACTTAAAATCCTTACATTTTTTTTTTAAAATCGGCAGTGCATCTTGCAGGAATGAATGTCACCTTCCTCAGTTCATCGCCCTTAATTCAAATTCCTTTCAATTACGTTCACGTTGTTATTCACATCTGCATCTAATCGCTAGTAGGCTTCTATATGTTTTCGTTATAGTTGCCGGAACCGAGCAAAAAAGATTGGATAATGGTGAGTACAAATTACTTGTTTACAGATGTTGAACTGTCAATCAAGATAGCATTAGCATTAGCCAAAGTAATAGCACAACCACTAGTCACCAGATTGACAAGCAACGTTTAAACTTTTATTTGTTTGTTGAATTATCCCCTCTTTTGCTCAAAGCAACCAGCCTGTAGTTGCATGGCAAACAGCGCAAGTAAGCGAGAAACGTGCTGCTACCTGACCGGTCTGAACCAAGCATAATAGCGCTAAATATATAAAATACGGTACAATAAACCATTAAGATACAATGCTTCACAAAAATAGTGCACCTTTCAACTCGGTGCGTCTTATGTATAATTTGTATTTTTTAATAGTCATGTTCATTGATATTACGGTATGAATACAGTGCACCTAATTTAAATCAAATATGGTACGTGTCTTGATATTATTCCTCTATTTGTTTTGGTCCTGAGGGACCCTACTGACCTGTAGAGAAGAGTGGTCGTGCTAGATCGTGAGGATATGGGAACCCCGGGAAGACACCTGGGCCTGGAGGTCGACTGAACAGATCCAGCTTCCCATTCATGTCCAGTTTGTGGGGATCCAGCTGCATTTGCTATATTTGAGGAAGGCACAAACAGGGGGAATAAAAATTAGGTTGTTAAGCAACAGTGCCTAACAATGAGCTGTTTTAGAGTGGTAAGCAGGCAAATAACTCTGCGACTCCAATCAAAAAGTATTATCTTACAACAAATGTGTGCACACTTCACTAGAAGTGCCTGGTCTCAATGGTGCAACACTATTTCAGAGACGTCCCTCATTTAGTTATGTCCATCCAACATTGGTATGGTTAATGACAATTTCTCGAGAGCACTTGTGTTTGAGTTCAATAACCAATAACATGATTGCAGATTACTTTTCAAATACATATTTCACTGTATGACCTCTATTGTGTGTGCTGTGTTTCTGTTTGGGATGTTGCCATCTAGTTTTTGTGACAGCAAAAACTGTTCCCATCTCACGCACCTTCATTTTCTGCTGGTGGTGGTAGATCTGCCACGCAATCTGGACATGCACTGCGCACCACTTGCCAGGTTTCTACAAATTTAGAGAGAAACTGATGTTAGCCAGCTGGCTTTTATAGGGAAAGCTAAAAGTGGATGTCGGTATTGCGAATTTCTGGCCAAACTACAAAGTGGTAAGTCATCTTGGTTTTCAAGCAGGCAATGAGGAACACAATATAATCCTAACTTTAACCCAGAGAGACTTCAATGCTAACCTAAAAAGCAGCAGCTTGTATTTTCTTGGTCAGTGACTATTGTGGAATGTTTGACTTTGTGGCCTGGCCAGAGAAACGAAACATTTTAAAGGAGAGAAATAAAGCTGCAACTTACTCGAACATTTGTCCTGAATGGGTCCGATATCTGCGTGGAGAGAAACAGACAATACTTGTCATCTGGCCTCCGAAGCTTTATGATATGAGCAATAAGCGGTGGTGTTTTGAGGTAATACTAATAGAATTAATTATTACTAACATATAACTAATTACTAATAGAAGTAATGTTAGTTTCATTTGGATAAATGTTCAATGCCACCCTAGCCCTAATTGCAAAAGACATTTCTCAGATCACACAATAGCAGCGGGTTAGATGGAGCCTATCCCAGTTGACTTTGACGAGTTGCAGAGTACACCGTGGACAGGTTGCCTGCTAAGAACAGTGCAGATATCAACAAACTGCCATTCACGCTCACATTCACACTTAAGGAATGTTTAGTGCAGAGCTTTAAATTAACCCAAGTCGAACATATTTGGAATGCGGGAAGAAACCATGCAAGGGGGGGGGTATTGGATATTGCACATAACTGCTGAACTCATATTTTGCCTATGAGAAAAGCATTTTTGTAGCATCTACATTGGACTCTTGAGTAATTTCCTGCAAAAATCGGACTTCGGCAAAACATTTAGTCAGGCAGTTATGTTATTGTTGTGATGATAAGCAAACTCCACACAGTCACTCTACACAGTTGTAAATTCAAAAGTTAAACCCTGTAAGATTGATTTACAAACTTTTTCCAGTCATGACATATCATTAAAATATCCCCCGTAAATGATGTGTTTCCAGTATTATCTTGTGGTGTTTGACTCGGACAAATTAACAGAAATTACTGATTGTAAATTGGAGTGGCATCCATTTCAACAAAAAAAAAAAGAAGCAGAGTTGGATGACTTGATGCTTACTCGTGGATCTTTCTGAAGGAGCGTGTGAGGTACTGCTCCAGGACGTGCTGCTACATCGATGGGATTGGACGCCTGAAAAGAACGAGACAGATCACCCATTAACTGACAAAGCGCACTGCTCAAGGTGAAGGAATTAATAGTTAAAGGTAGAGCATTTTGAATGCATGTACAGTATAATTTAAAGAGTACAATTCACATGCGTTGAATGTGTTCTAATTTCAAACCAGTGGAAGATGATTTCCATCATCATTCTGACTTTGTTCAATGTGACTCGTAACTATGTAATCCTTAGCTACTGCTGTGTCAAAGCTACAACTGCAATGAGGCTGCAGCTGTTGACCCACAGCAGGCTAACACATCTCGGATCTCTGTGATCTTTCTCTCCATGTCATCAGAGTGCCTGGATCAGCCGTATTAATCCATCCTTAAATCACGGATAGGAAACTCCTGCAGGTTGACCTATGTCATCAGCTTTCACCAGCATCCACACATCTCTGACCCCCAAGCTCATCTCGGAGGATGCCTCTCAGAGGATTTCCACGTACAAGAGTATTCCATCTGGAGGGGCCTTTAACAAAAGGGCCTCTTCATGACAGAACCCACCGGGAATAAGGCCAGTGGATTTAGGACAGCTTTGATTGGTGCTTACACCAGGTCAGAGCCTTTGGGCATCTGCCAGACAGAACCACACCCTCCTCCCACATCTTATCCCCCCCATTCTCATGCCCATCACCCTTGCAGCCTTTAGAGGCTTGTCTCGCCTAGACAGACAGATGTTATCTAAAGCTCTCAGCTGTTGCCTGTCATGGCTTAGGTCAATACTCAGCTCTGGTTTGCCTCATGCTCAGATAACTCTGTTTTGCAATGAATGTAACCAATAAATGATATCGAGCGTGGTGAATCTAAGAACATTGACTCATTACAACAAAATCCTATAAATTAAAGTTGTATTTAAAAGGTAAATGTTTTGAAAGCCTTCTGAAAAGTGATTTATTTTTTGGTAGTATATAGTGGGTTATATTATCTATTAAATAATTAATTAATAAAGAGTGTTCAGGGTGTTCCCCGCCGACTGCTCGAAGAAAGCAAGGATAGGCTTCAGCACCCCCCCCCCAGCGACCCTGGTGAGTGTATCGTATAGTATGTGTGCAAAACAGGTCTTGTGTGAAAATGAAAGTGTTTTTTTCAGCTCATGCATCAGATTTGGGCGATGGGGCTGACCTTGGGTTGGAAGGCTCCTTGCAGTGAGCTGAATGGTCCTGAGTGTGGGAGCAGTGGGGGCATACCTGGCATGGTATGGGGGTAAGAGGGGAAGAACTGAGGAGAGAGGGAACAGAGAAAACCAAATGATCCCGGGACAACATTCAAATGGGTCAAATATTGACCTTTTCAAATGCAAATGAGGGATTTCAATTACAATGACTTACATTTGAATGATGCCTGATGAACGGATTGTCCAGTTTAGGGGTATATTTGTCAAACTGGAAGAGAAAAAATAGAAAAGAGAAAATTGGATTAGATGTGATTAATTTCATAACGTCAGTCCATCATATAACACATTCAGCATAACATCTTGTGACATTTAGGGGAAGAAAACAAGACATATGATCACCATCTGCAAAACAGCAATAAGCAGGATTTGATCCAGACTATAAAGCCCTAAAGTGAAGCAGCTGGCTTTCAACAGTCATGGGTTTATTTAGATTACATCGTCAGATAAGGCAATCAAATTACGAACAAGAGAAGAGCACAAATTATCCAACTGAGCATACAAGGCTTCAGTATGAGGGTGGCGGTGGTTGAGTGGAGTTGGGCGTGTTCATCATGGGAATTATATCATTATATATCAAACCAGTTGGTTCTATTCAGTGGA
Organism: Idiotropiscis lumnitzeri; assembly: GCF_059441095.1. Taxonomy (NCBI): domain Eukaryota; kingdom Metazoa; phylum Chordata; class Actinopteri; order Syngnathiformes; family Syngnathidae; genus Idiotropiscis; species Idiotropiscis lumnitzeri. The sequence goes on along the minus strand of NC_142391.1, from coordinate 40,001,149 downwards.
GAATTTATGTGAAACTAATAGTTTTTACTATGGCTTTTTAAATGAAGCCCCACAGCTACAATTGGAAAGGCTGCACGAAGATCAACATGTTTGTCAGAAGCCCAGACTTTCAATGTGAATTAAGAAATAGTGGAAAGAAAAGCAAAGAAAGACTATAAGGAGTGTTTTGTGTGACCAATCCGTCCTTAAGGATTTAATGTGAGTGGAGCAGACGACGTTAGCAATGGTTAGGAGCTGATTCAAGACAGATCAGCATGTAACTGATACGTAGAAAAAAATTCTCTTAATGCTAAATTGATGTGGTGAAAGCTTTTTAGCAGGGGAGGTCTAGTCTAGCAGAATAACCGCATTAGTAATTTGCCATTTAGCAACGGTGTCCTTCAAATGAAAATGTTTTGATCATGCCCTAGACACACAAGGAACTCATGAAACTGAGGAGGAGAGACGAGAGGGAAAACGAAAACGTTGTCCCCACACATGAATAGTGGCATTGTTCGTCTCTTCTCGAGCCAATACAGGCTTGAAATTTTTAAACACACTGATTACATGTGACAGTAACTTATTTCCCTTCACAAATGCACAAACCATTTGCAGGTGCTTTCTGCGAGTGTTTTTCTAAACTCTCCGGGCGGCCACTGAAATATTTTCGTTTACATAAAACTTAGTGGGTAGTGAGGACATATATTCCTGTGTGTGCTGCGACGCGGGTGGTTGAGCTGTTGGCTAAGCTCCTTGTGAGGACACAAGCTTTGGACTTGGAGGCTCTCTGGTGCAGCGGGGACATTCACATCTGCACTAAAAAAATAGCAGCAGCGGCAGTGCTCCTTCATGGGTTCTAATGGGCCCAAATCAAAGACAGGCAGCTTACTGAGAGGAAACCTCGAGCCAGCTTTCGAGCTCATTAAATGCCTCCTCTGCATTTCTAAAGGCCCGGCCAGCTTAATTCTAACACTAGAAGAGGGACGTCTTGTCACTTTACAGCCTTGTAAAGGGAAAAAGGAGAGAAAAAAAATCACCCCGAGAATTTATAGTGCTTGTCAGTTTGATTCTAAACAGCTTATCTTTTATCGATATTCCTTGCGCACAGACGTAGAAGGGGGAGGGGAGGGCGACTGAGTGGGTCAATGCTGCCATTTGGTAAGCCACCTGCTTGAGGGCACTGAACAATAAACAAATATCGATGCTGTGTAATTTCATTAATTACTGCCATTAGCCAAGGAATGTAACAGCTGAAATTATACAAGAGGCAACAGGAGGAGTGGAGAGAAGACAGGAGAGAGAAATTGTGATAAACCGCCTGACAACACAGTAACAACAACTACATCATTAATCCTGCGGCTCTCAGCATGCATCCAAAGAGAAGAACTCTGTTAGGAACATGGTGGAGTGAGGAAAACACATTAAGGTGAAACACAGTTGTAGAAAAAAAAATCTAATAAATAGTGAAAAAGTCAATGCACAGTTGCCTGTGAGCTAATTTCTTATTTCATTAAGGAAGCAGAGACTGTGTACTAAATGGGATTCTTGCCATGTCACCGATAACCAACACACCAGATGCCGGTTGATTTGACTGAAGAACACTCAGTAATTACCCGAGACCATGTCGGAGCTTTGATTTTCAAGCCACGGGAGAGAGGGAATCTTAAAGTGGGCTACTAATGGGACCACCAAGCTCTTAATCAGAGGTCAGGAGAAGATAAATGATATATATTATAATTCTGCCATAAGAGGGAAATTGTGATTCCCGCCTGAACTGCCACGTAAGAAATGATGAATGATTAGTCATAAACTTTTTTTCCTCAGTACTCGTCTGGGAAATGCAGATTGACCCTCCCGCATAAACTGCCATGCAAAACTTAATAGCAGTTTGTTAACGGCAGTAGCAGCACAACCACAGGATCAAAATAGTATCTTTCATTCGCAATGACAGCATTCTACAAACTGCGCCGTCTGCCGCCTATGTGCTTTGCACACTTACCCATGGCAGCTCGTCTGCTAATTTGTTCGTACTTTCGAACATGCCATTGACAATTGACATAATTTCAAAAGAGATGAATGAAGCACAACGCAAAATCCTACCTTAGGGTGATTCCCTCGCACAAAATATATTATAGGAGTGACATTTCAGATAAAACCTAGACACGAGGTCCTGTTTGGCAGACCCAACACAGTCTCCTTGAAACGCAAAGTACGATAAATAATATGAAAATGAACAGAGACAAGCATAATATGAATTATTATGCATCTATCCCCATCCAGTATAGTCTTGTGCATGGTTGAGTGTGTGATTCAAATAAGAGGTTTTCTTGAGGGGAGGGATTCTTACAGCAAAGGGACCTATCGGGTCAGTTATGGGAGCAATGGAGAGCGGGATTTGATTGAGAAGGGATTTGGGATGGTGGCAAGGGAAGTAACTAGAATTTCAAATTTGATTGAATTAATTAATTTTTTCTTTTTTTTACTTATCCTCACATTTCTGGCTTGGTTACGCACCATGGGAGGTGCGGTGGGCGGGGTGAGGATGGCGGCCGGGGACAGACTGGCGGGGAAGGGCGTGAAGGTGTGCTGGTGGGTGTGTTGGTGCTGGTGCATGTGCTGGTGTTGGTGAAACTCGGCCCTCAGGAGCGACACGGGGGCCAGCGGCGAGGCGGATGGCCCCCGGCCCCGCTCTGAACTCTGAACCAGGAATCGGTTGTTCAGCTCCTGCCGCAGTAGATCATGCTCTGCAAGAAAGGAGAGCGAGGAAAACAAACAAACAAACAAAAAAACAAAAAAAAAAAGGAAAGTAAAAAAAGGGGGCAGGGAGAGGGGGAAAGGTGGAAACACAAGGAAAAAAAAGGCACGGGCGCCCAGTCAGTCTTCACAACAAGGGTAGAAGAGAAAGAAAATAGTCACCTGGCATTCTCTGTTTCTCCAGCTCATGCTGTGAGGATTTTCTACGTGGGGACTCATTGGTGGTGGTAACAGAGTTGCCTGTGACAATGTGCCAATCAGAATCCCCGAATGAGGCTGGCAATACATGATAGGTTGGTTGAAAGATATCAACAGGCTGGTATCTAAAGACAGGAGAGAACCAAGAGTCATCCCAGCAGAAAACACACACACACTTGCCGTTGAATGGAATGCACGGTGCGGCAGATTTGGGGGACAAGCATCGTTGCTGGAGACGACGCTTAGTGTCCTTGCTTTGCAGCACCAAATAGCTTTGAAAGCATCTAAGGAAATAATTACAACCACCAATTACTGGCAAGATGAAATATTGTGGTTGCATTGATGCAGTGCAACATTTTCATACAGTCTCTTATTTAAGCGCTGCCTTTCTCCAGCTTTGATGATTGTCCAATTCCACTGACAATTTGGCACCCTGGAAATGTGCCACTATCACCGATTGAAAATGCACTTTTGCTACAACACATGGTGAACATTTGTGATCCACGGTGGAAGCAACATATTTTTAACATTTCGATGGGATTTGGAGCTGTTCGTCCATAAAATGACATTGGCTCATCTATACTTGCTTGTTTTAGTTTGAGTACTAAAGTTCAATCTGCCTAAAATGGTAGACTTCGTTCCTACTTCAGTCTTGGTTATGAGCTATATAAAGCGATATAAAATATATCCAAAGTAGTAAATTCAAGAATGAGAAGCGCCATGAAATCACTGCGTCCCTTCATCACCACTGTGTGAGACATGGCAGTGTAATTTGCCTCATTTTCTTTCTTTCTTTCTTTTTTTTTTTTAACTGACAGTCATTGTCACAGAAACGATAACAGCTTTCACGCTTCTGGGAAGACTTCAATTGACGGAGTACGTCTGTGGGACTGTGTCTCCATTCATCCATAAGGGCATTTGTAGATGTTGAATGAGAGGCTCACAATGTTTGTTTAAGTTCATGTCAAAGGTGTTTGATGAGTTTGCAGTAGGGACTCTCAGGTTCTTCCACTATATCAACTCATGCCTTTTTAATTTATTTATGAATCACAATTGCTTAGGATTATGTGTTTTTTTTGCACTACTTTGCTGCTGACCAACTAATCAGTCATGGATTTACACAGAATACAGGTAGTCGTTGATTTACGCCACTCATGACATTTTCGACTTTATAACAGCGTTGATAGCACCTGTGTTTATACTTAGGCGAGACAAAGGAAGGTTGTAGTTGCAGTAAGTCAAAAATAATAATAATCTCTATGAAGGTGGGGGAAATTACATTCGATAAGAACCAACACTACACCCCAACCGTAAAGGCGAGGGATTTATTCCAATCTCTGAAGTTTTATTCGCCCATTTACAGGTAATAAACAAAAGGGAAAAATGCATCTTTGGATGGTGATAATTAGTTTCCGACGGATTGGTCAAAATGAAATTCAGGCATAAATCAACAACTACCTGTGCAGTAACCTGCCAATAAAGAAACTAACAAAAAAACCCAAACCAAACAAATATGCAGAATTTTCAGAATTCTTTTGTTGCTATGCTAAATGTCCATTTTCCAATTGTCTTTCATTCAAAAATTTATGAAAATTTGCATAAATTGTGAAAACGATGCAAATTGTCAGATTCATTATCCATCCATTTTCTGTATCGCTTCTCCTCACTAGGGTCGCGGGGGGCGCTGGAGCCTATCCCAGCTGACTTCGGGCAGTAGGCGGGGTACACCCTGAACTGGTTGCCAGCCAATCACAGGGCACACATAGACAAACAACCATTCGTGCTCACACTCATACCTAGGGGCAATACAGAGTGTCCAATCAACCTGCAATGCATGTTTTTGGAATATGGGAGGAAACCGGAGTACCCGGAGGAAACACACGCAGGCACGGGGAGAACATGCAAACTCCACACAGGCAGGCCGGAGCCGGAATCGAATCCACGAGAGCTGTATCGTGAGGCCATCGTGCTAACCAGTCGGGCCACCGTGCCGCCCGGATTTATTATTTTTATTTATTTATTTTTTTCATTTGCAAAATGGCATCAAAGCCAAAAATGGTAAAATGCAATGAAATAAACTGAATTGTGATTAATTATTGTAACTAGAATCATAACGACAAATAATAGGAGCACGGCTGTTAGTATTTCACGTAATCGTGTTGTGTTGAAATCCAATTAAAGTCCAAAAATGTAGATTATCTGTTGTGAGGTGTTTGCAATATTACCTGGGTAAGGGGTACCCGCAGGGTGCCCAGGCACCACTAAACTGTTGGTTGGTAAGGTTGGTGGTGGAGGCAGTGTGGCTGGGGTTGCAAACATGGCCGAATGGCGATGTGCCGGGTTCCGTAGGGAGGAATAGTGCGAGGTAGAGAGGTTGGCTATGGACAGAGGCAAGGTGGGGGCCGTAGATGGCAGCCCACTGAGCGGGTGGTGTTGAGATGGAGTGAGGCGGTGTTTGGGAAGAACAGCACTGCTCTGGTGGCTGAACATAAAGGTGACAGAATAAAAGAGTAGAGTTTAAATGATGGATTAAATGACTTTGACACATTACATAAAAATTAGTAGCATGATGCACTTTCCGAATCAAATGATAATTGGGAGTTGACAAGAAAAGTAATGAAATAAGGCCTCTTTCAGGGGCGAGGACAGACGTTTTAAAGGAGGAAATTGTTAAATGAAAAACAGTAAATCTTGCAAGGGTGGCGGAAAATCAATTTTGGTGTGAAAAAAAACCCCGCAATATTGTGTGGCGTATGTGATTTTAGATTACCTCATCACTTGGACTACAATACACGCGTTTGGAAAGTGTTATGGTTTATTGCGTTGCTCATCCCATTTTCAGAGACAAGGAGAGAAATTATGGACGTGATGCAGAGAAAATATAACAGAATAAATCCATATAGCATTTAAGTGACTCACGTGTTGTTTTATACTGAGTGTGAAAAATTCCACTAATACTGTATATGTTGCAGTTATTGTGTGATAAGGAAGAATTTGATCTAGTCGTAATTAAACGGAGGATAAGAGTCTCATCTTTGACAGCTCTGTAATCAATTTGCGCCTCATTAACACCTACCTGATGTCGTGGAGGCTGTACTGCAGCGGGTGGTGCACTTGATGGCTTATGATTGGCCGGGCATGGGTTTGTGGGGGTGGATGGATGCAGGGCTCCTGCTGCGAGTGTGGGTGAGGAGGGTAGCAATGGGGCGGTGCTCTCAGCAGGGATGGGGAAGGGACTGGGGGTGGACCTTGTGGCTCCCTCTTGACGCTGAGAGGAGATGGGGCTAGGAGGCGAGATCGAAGAGGTTCTGGGGGCGCCGCAGCTGCAGCGGGGGCTGGGGAGCCCGTTGGCGCTGAGGCCGGGGTCGGGCTGGGCAGCGGTGGTGCAAACGGCACCTCAATGTTGTTCTGTTCCCGTCTGCGCTGAAGACCGGGCACTTTGGTTGAGCTACAACTCCGAGATTCAAGATTCTCATTCGCTGACACACCTGAGGAGAGATACACATCTGTGAGAACATAATTATCAAACCAAGGTGTACAGATTCTGTACACAAATTGAAAGCGGTGATCCAGCTAGCCATTTTTGTACTGAAAATCCCCCCCAGGATTATGAGCGAGTTGGAGCCTATTCTAGCTGACTCTGGGCAAGAGGCAGAGTGCCCGATGGACAGGCCTCCAATCACCCTCATGTCTACACGTCACAAAAATTTTGAGATTTAATCCACAGTCAATAGCAAGGGTCATCTCAGATGGTATCCTAGTTTGAGCAGGAAATACGTCATGGTGAAAGAAGTCCAAAGGTGCATAAGGGAAGCTTGTTTGTCAGTATGTGGATGTAGAACAAGACGCAGCTAATTTTGCAGATGCAGTAATGTCTCCTTTCCCAGATTCCTCATGTCTCCTTCCTCTTTGGTTCTGTTAAGTGTTTAATCAGGTCATTTTCATGCTTGCCTATAATCAGATGATCCAATTCCTCCTTGCGATCCAGTCAGTATGAATAAATCACAGCTAATTAAAGTTAAATGTCGGCCCCTATTCAGGGCTTTGCTGAGCACACAATCTGGCATAAAATAATTATGTTTCAATTGTGCTGTGAAGAGACGTTGTGGCCCGTAATCTTGGCCTCAGTGTCGATGTTCCTTCCTGTCCCTCCGACATCTTTCAGAAGATTTTGGAAATGGCATCAAGGAATTTTGAGAACTGCTCCAAAGTGTCTTTAGCATTCAGTATTGGCCCTTCCAACAATCAGCGAGCCTTTCCAATTAGCACTCCAGCAAATTGCCTTTCTTAAATTGCTGCAATTATCCGCAGTTCAAGCATGGGCAATGTCACAAAATGCCATGTCTGTACACCTTTCACTTCTGCATACATTTGGCAGTCTTATCGAGAAAAAAAAAATGAAACAAGGTTTCCTTCAAATTGGAATATGTTTTAATTCCATGATCTTGGCATTCAGAGAAAAAAAAACACAGAAAGACAACAAAAACCCCACTTATGAATAGTTCAATGTTACAATTTTTGTTTTGCCAATCTACACAAATGCTGCAGTTCTTCTCAAAAATGGCTTCAAATAAAAATACTGTTCAAGCACGGTCAGTGAAAGAACTTGACAGTCTACTAAATGAATATCCTATGCTTAACAGCCTACTTAACCTATCAAAAAAACTCTAAATAGAGAATTCCAAAGGCAGTGTAGTGCCTTGTATTATTATTTTCTATTTGTTCCGCTTTCTGTCTTGTGCTTTAGTATTAACAATAATAGATAACCAATCTCACCATAAATTCCTGAATCCAATCTTACATCGTTTCACACACTGAATAGGGCACCAGGTTTTAAATAAAATTATGCGCTAAATAAAAAAAAGATTCCTTTGGACAACTAGACAAAATGTGGCACATAAGAAAAAAAAGCAAATATCTTCATTGGAAAATGTTGCCATGGCAACGTGTTAGTCCCGGCACAATGCAACGCGACCAATAGAAAAGCAGGTCTCACCCGAAAATAAGACAGACATCTTAAATACTAACGTTGTGAAGCCACGGCGAGCACTGGAATATCCTAATGATGATTCTAATGGGGTCTAATAGAGGCAAGGAGGTATCAACACCGACCAACATAACCCTCATTAAAATCACTCTGCAAGAGAAGACACTCACAGACAGGCAGGCACACAATGGCGTACGGACAAAAATGGGGTTACACTTGTAAAACTATGCCAGTACAGATTGCCAGTCCATATCTACACATGAAAACATAATTAAATGTTATATAACTGTGATAAGACGAAAGACACGGACGGTGTCCTTTGCAACATTTTCTTTTCAGAAAAAAACAACTGACAAAATGCTGTGTTGTCCTTGATGAGTAAATGATGTAATGATGAGTAAAATCGTTTTAATCTGTAACTTCTCCAACTTGTAGAGCAACATAAAGTAGGGACGCAACGATTCATTCACTCTAGCCCCGATTCAATTTGCTTATATCAGTTCCCGATTTTGATTTTTTTTAAAACACTGCCATTTGTGTCTCTGTGCTCTTGTGTGGTGCTGCAGCCATCCACAAACACAATATGCATTGATATTTGATGCAAACGTGTAAATGTTAAGTGCATTTTAAATGCAACCAAAAATTATACTCCATGCCGCGTTGCACTATTATTATGAAAACTTCTTGTATATACTAAAAGAAATACTTGTAAACATATTTCACTTTTCTTGGGCCCCAATCCATTTTTTTTAATGTAGAAGGAAGTGAACACATGAGTAAAATTGGGGAAATGCACTGTGCCAAAGAAACTTTTCTTTCCATTTAATCATAATAAACGATGCTTTGTTTTGCTTCTCTAGTATGCAGAATATTATCTACACATTCAAAATGTGGTATGTACCTGAAAACAACAAAAGCACGGTAAATTTCAATATTCTAACGACCTAGGTAAGTTATGTTTTAATGTTCGGTGTTGCCATTGATGGCATGTGGCAAATAGCTCATATTGTTTTACTTTGAGTGCTGAGATGTCTGAGTTCATAAATGCAACACTTGGTGCGTGGTCGTACCTTGAAAATGTGTTTTAGTTTTAATACACTTGAGTTTGCTGAATAATGCCGGCATAATCCACAGTAGATCTCTGTTAGCGTACCACTTCCAGACAAGTCAGAAATGAAAGTGAGCAACAACTGCAACGTGTTTCCTTTTTAGATGCTCGTTTATCACCGCCGTGCTACTATGAAAGAGAGGTTTAGATCGAAATTGAGTCATTTACACGCGGACGGATTTTCTGACTCTGTTGCTAAACTCAATTCCCCACAATGCTTCTGTTTTACATCCCAGACTAACTTAAATTTTCTGCTATTACTCCTCACACCAAAATCAACTTTCAATTAGTGCTCATACGTAGCATTTGACTTCAGTGCCAAATTTAGCATTGCTCAGTTCATGTGATGCCCTGGACATGGTATGCACTTTCCCTCTCCTCAGGTACTGAGAAAACAGCAAGCACGTTGCCAGCAATCATATGAGTCAAATCCCGAACGAACGTGTCTACATGCTGTTTGAAGCCCTGTTCTGTAAACCGAAGCAGCTGGTAAGAACGAGTAACAAAGGTTGCCCCGACACCCCAACACACACACAAACACATGCACCCCGTCAGTCACCTAATCCCCTCCTGTGAGTTGGGTTACAGCACTGAGGGGACAAGGAAAAGTCCCTCGGGGGAAGTTGCACGCCAGCTCACCAGACGTCATCTCATCGTAGTATTGATCTTTTCGTAGTTTTTGTCATGGCTGAGCGCTTGGGAATTGGGCCTTTGCCCTATGTGCACGTGTCTTTTTTTCTGGAAGGGTATAGCATAGGGGGTTGCACGGGTGGGAAGATTAGGGGGAAAGACTAAAGGAGCAGACGGACAACAGGCCAGTGAGCTTCCCTAGAAATGACTAATGTGTCCAGTGGGAGACGTGAACCCAGTGGTACTTCACAGCTGTTCCAGCTTTCCACACCCTTCACTTGGGACCCCCTCTCATCCCTGTCGGACAGCTTGGACGAATCCAGTCCAACGTTGTCTTTGCCGAAGCATATTTTCAACATGGAACAACAATTAGCGTATGATAGGCTAGTAGCCATCATAAAGAATAAATCAATCCAAAGGTGTTCTGTCATGTTCCATGTGAAGAACAAAAGGTCGAAGCCCTGAAGGTTAGTACTGCACACTCAACACTCACCTGGCTTTGAATACCAAAACAGTTGCCTTTGAAATCTATTCTCTTTGAAGCAATTTCTCATTTATTTCCAACACACACCTGGTCACCTGCAAAATTGATCCAACGACCTCACGAATGGAGAATAATTATAAACCTTTGAACTAAAAGTCTTACAAACAAAGCTGAGCATGCGTGTCCCATAAATTACTTGCCCACTGTTGACACGATGCCGTTTTATACAAAAGACAGGGAAACAACCTATATGCAAATCGCTTTTTTTCCGATTAGATACAGCCGTATGGAAATTAATCCTTTTGAAAGGGTGGGTGAGAACACGTAGTGTTAGGAGAGGCTTAAGGCCATCGGGTGTTCTCATTTAGTAGGCAAACACCGTGGTTGACTCCATTCATGGCAGCGCTGATAAAACGAGGCCATGAGCCGACAGATATTTAAATAGAGCAGGATATTGGCTAAAAGACGTTGCTGAATGGGATGCGAAAACTCACGTTGCCTTGATCTCTACCCAGCTGGCTCTGGTTGGCACAATATTTTGCTGTTGCTTGATGGATGTGCACTCACTGATTTGGTTCACGCTACTCTCTTAGCAAGAAAACTGCACAGAGTTTTGCTACGATAAGAAGTCCGAATCCAGTGGTCCCAAAACTTTTTTTTTCTCTGTGAACCGCTGTATGCAAGTTCATAACTTTTTGGATGTAATGGAGACAAGCCGGTCACGTTTCAAAATAAAATATTTTGTAGCCTTTAATTATGAATAAACTGGAAGTACTGCAAATTGGCGCGGTCCAAAGTGGCTTGCAGCTGGTCCAGTGGTTGGGGGCCACTAAATGACATTTGATCATTTTAACCTAATTATTTGGCGTAACAAGAACTGAGGGGCCGAGCAAAGTTGATTGGCCATACTGCAAATATTAATATCATTAGAGAAATGTGTAATGGCCTGCTTTCCTTCACACTAATTAATCTTTCTAAAGCGTCCCTAAGCTGACAACAAGTTGCGCCAAGGCAATGTTTTTTTTTTTTTGCAAATTACGTTAATAGGACCGTGGACAAGGAGGAATCTTGCCAAGATAGCGAAAGACAAGCGACAGCTGGCATGTTTCAATTATTCGTCTGTCTTCACAAAAGGAGTGTACGGCAGCAGAATGGGAATGGGTGTTAAGCTGTAACACGTTTACAGTCAAAGCCCAGGCATATATTGAGAATCCAATGTTCGTTTTAAAGAGCTGGCAACTCAAGCTGGGCTGAATCCACTTTTCAGTCTCATATCAGATCCCAATTCTAACTGCGGCCATATGGTGCGCAACACAGATGCCATCCACCTCTCATGGTGCATATGTGGGAGGGAAGAGAAAGGCGGGGAACACATTTAGCTCAAGGGAGAGAGAGACAGACAAGAAGAGGGGTGTAGATGTTAACTGTCCAAAGCTTTTTATATCATCCACAGTCCAGTGGGTTTAAAAGCAAAGTTAAACCTTCATTAACCCTTGCTATGAAGTGTTGCAGACAAGCAATAAACCTTCACACTCTCTTCACTTGCCCGCTCATCCCTTAATCGCTGCTTCCCCTCCTCCCCCAAAGGGACAGTTTGTAGCAAAGCTCATGTGTTTCCAGGGACATCACCATCAGTCTCAGCTTCCTATAAATATAGGCGGGTCGTCTAAGGTCAGTGACACTGAGCTCTCCGAAATAATAGGGGGGGGGGGGGATATCCTGGAACTTTCAACAGAAAAGCCAAGTCTAATGGTTGCTCGACATGGCCCACCCTGCCAGATTGGAATTTGAACCTATTGACTGTCACTGACCCCGGTGATCCCTCTTGCCTCGAGGCCACCGTGGGCTGACCGCCAGTGGCCAGATAGAGAATGGGGCCTGCTGAACCATGGGGAAGAATTTGGTTTGAAAAGAAGGGTCAGTTTTCAGGAGTAGTTTGTTAAATGCTGCGAACGCTTGCTTATCATTTCATTAATTAGCATGACACGCTTGCCCAATGGACTTGAACGCCGCAGCGACAGCTGTCTCAATTGATTAAGGCAATAGACATTGCGGCACAATTATGAAGGTGACTGGCGACAGCGTGTGCCGCTTCTAATAAAGGACTTAACTACTGCCTCCTATATCATGGGACACCAGAGGGAGGACAGTGGCAGCCTCCCTGTGTCTCCCATTCATTTAAAGACCCTTTCAAAATCTCTCCACAGGCTGTTCCCGAGCTCTGTGTGGGCTGTAGTTCTTCAGTAGCGTGTCAGCTTTACTTAAGCTTTCATAACGCCTTAGCTGGATCACTTTGGTCCTCCGTAGGAAAGCATCCACTCTTAGCCCACCAGCTGGCTCACAATCCATAAAGAATGTAATGGGGGGAAAAATGGTAGGAAAGACAAGAAGAAAAAGAAACAATGATATGTAAGGAGTACAACAAAGGGAGCGTTTGTCTACATGTCCGAGCAAAGATTGAGTGTATGAGTGTTCAGCTATGCAAACAGAAGTCGCTGCTTTTCAGCCCGTCCTTCATGTGTGAACATGTATAAAGCCCACATGCCACTAAGTGGATATAATATTATCTTTCAGTGCCGCACTGATTACTTATCAATGAGAAGGAAATGGCTGGGTGAAAATCTGTCAACAAATCCTAAGTGGCATGACAGTGGGCTGAAAGAGCCTGCATGTTTTTCTTTTCCTCCTCCTACGTCTCCATTTTCACTCCATAGTCTGAATGCAGAGGAACAATTGGAAGCTGACAGCTCCGAACCATTCACTATATCTTGTTCATTGTTTTGACATCAGCAGCCATTGCCATTAAGTGCCAAGAGGAAGAGTGGGGAAGGACAAACACCTTTACTGACATGTGAGTGTTGAGTATCTTAAGCTGTGCCTGGGCTACTCACGTTTGTTCATTGCAGAGCAGCCATTGTCAGAGGTTCAAATGATAACCTTTGAAAGCCAGGAATGCTGATGTAACAAAAATGCAAAAGCAACAGTTCTTCATAGTTAATTCTTCAGTGTCACAATTGCACACGCTAGCCATCTACAGATCAAATTTAGCAGTCATTTAATACAGGTGAGCTACTTCTTATAATGTGTGAACGGTACGAAATGTCAGAGGAATGTCAATGCATAAGGCTGAACAAATTAAATAGAGGTCAGCAAATTTCACACATCACTCAGGTGGTGGCGTGGGCGTATCCCAAATTAAAGGTTGTGGGTTTGTTCCCCAACTCTTGAGTTAATTAAAAAAAAACAAAAAAACTATGCAAATAAATTTACTAAAACCTCTCCTTGTTCAAAGTGAAGAAAAAAACCTGTCAATCAATGACTTAATTTGAAGAGCAATTTTGTAATTTTGAGGAGGAAAAAGTTGACCAACTCGGTTGTATTGACCACAAAATGTTGCAGTCACAAAAATGGATGTCTCGAAACTATAAATAAAAATTTTAAAACCACATTTGCGGTGCCCAGAACCAATTGTTGCGCAATTCCCACACGGACATTTATTCTCACCGACAGATGGACGCACCTCACACTCCTACGTCAAGGAGAAATATATAAAAATTATGCCCGACATTTTTTTTTTCCGTAGAATTGACCAAATTAAAGTTTTGTCATTACTGTGAAGCGGAGCTGGGGTCGCTTGGAAACGGGAACATGGGGACTTAAAGTATCTACAGCCCTGCGCTGATCCAGTGACGTCACAAGCCGGCTGACATACCCACGGTGTGATTCGTGGCTTGTGCATTAGTGCAGAAGGACGCTAGTAGCCAAATGTGAAAGACAGCCTCACACACGAGCAGGAGTCTAACTTATAAAGGACTGACTGGTGTTCCTCATCTCCCAAGAACTGCACAGTGGGAGTGGAGGGAAATCTAATGCGTCTCTTATGAGAATTATATTGGTTTTAATATTCAGAAAAATCATGGCGTGTTACGAGCAAAATGAATTAGCTTTCAGGGCTTTCTGTAACTTTTGTGAGCTCCGCGTTTTTCCACATAACCGGTCATTCACAGTTTTGTGTTTCAATGTGTTGGCTTGAGGTGGAAAACGCAACTTTTGACTCGCAAATGAAGAATTGATTTGTGTGGTGGCGTGTCAGTATGAAGAAATGTGAACATATGTGTGAGTATTGTGAAAGGTGGCAGGATGCAAAAATAAAACAGAGGAAAACGTTTCTATGCAAGATGAAACTTGACACCGGAAGAAAAACATGTTTCTGACAAATGTTAAACTAGGCAAAGTGGTGCCAAAACAAACCAACAAAAGAAACAAGACAAAATAAATATGCTTGACATATTTCAGACAGCAGAAGACAAAACAACCCTGAAAGCATTAGACGGATCCAAATTAAACCCCAGAGTGTGTGACTCACTTCAAATCTGTGTCGAAGCGGAGATGCCACACCACATCAAACCTTGTAAACTCTTGACAAAGTCTCCCTTCTCTGTTTTGCTGCCAGCTCTTAGATTGTTGTGAAGGAAGGTGTTGGGAGTGTCACCCTTGAGAGTGTCTTTTAAGCACCATAAAGTATCGCGACCCGGGTGGCCCATTTTCTCAGAAAAACAACACCCCACTTTTGAGACTCAAGTGGCACCTGCCACCAGGATTAGGTCAGCAATCGGCCAACCTGCTAACAAATGATGTGGTACAGCTGGTAAGGAACCCAAGGGTCTTCACTGCTTGCTGAGGGGGTCAACATCCATATCATGGGAGGTGTGATAGCTGAAATGCTTTTGGAAATTAAAGGAACACATATTTTAAGATTTAAATTCATGGTACACTTGTCTGGGAAGAGTTCGCCCAATATTTGAAACGTCTACTCATGGAGAAGAATATTTATAAGGTCAGACGTCACTGATGTTGGATGAGAAGAGCCTCTCATCTGTCAATATTCAATCCAGTGACTTCAGAGATCATTCGCTAAACTGTTCCCTCAAAGAGGGTCATCTTGACTGAATAACAGATTCAAAAGAAACGACACAAGCACACTCATAAAGTAAGAGAGACTGAACGAGAGTGAGACAGAGAATGAGAGAGCCGTTTTAGATATAACGCTCTCCTTTTGATTTCCACAATTTCTCTTTGCTTCCAAAGCAAACAGCCTTGCAATCACACACTTGCAGCCTAAATCCAGGACCAATGGAGGTTGGAACCAATGCTCTGTTGAATGGGGTATTACAGTCCGTCAGAGGCCATAACGGGCCTCTCCACCAAGGCCCAGAGCGGGGAATTTAACAGTAGCCAAAAACAACAGTAAAACAGATGACTGTTTGATTATTGTAGGAGACCACACGGTGCATGTTTTTTTAAACCCTTCCCTGAAATGGCCAAAATGGAGGCCCCTGTGTCTGAGTGAATTACCACCTAACATACTTAACAAACACAAGGATGATTAATTACGCATTTGCCAAGTGAAATACTGGACTGAACATAAACTCTTTCTCTGTGGAGCATGTGGGTTGACTTTCTCCGTGAGTTGAGTTCAGGCCGTTAGCTTGCTAGCCGCAGTAAACCTTCCCTAGCAACCCCCCGACCAAGCATACAACCAAGCCTGTAAAATTGCTTCCAGACTGAGTGGCTCTGATAGGCCACTGACAGAAACATGAATGTTAATATGTTACAAGTGGAAAGCTATGACGCTAATGCTAAACAAACAGCCTCCCATCTGGAGATAGTTGGAAAGTTATGAACAGGTTGGTGGTACGTCTCTTTGACTTTGGAGTTCCACTCCTCTCCTACCGGCAATATCCTCTTTGTCACTTGCTTCTGATGTAAGGCTGTGTCATAAAATCTAAAGAAATGTATATGTGCAATGCTTTTCTAATCTTTAGCTTTGAGAATTGCTTCCCAACATGTTCATATCATCACAAGAATGTCTTGGCTGACGCCTGTCCCCTTGCCAATGATTGCACATTATCCAAGCGCTGTGTTTGGCCACAATCGCCTACCATCTGTCTACATAAATGGGTGTTACAGCGTCATCTGCAAATAACATTGTGGCTCTGTACCACTTAACACAAACGATCTTAAAATGTGCACAGCAGAAAACACAACTCATGACAGAAAAAAAAAAAAACCCGTCTCGGACAGAATGGAGTTGTATAAGCAAGTGAAAAAACACTAAGTGATCACAGGCGACACTTTACATTTCAGGCCTGACAGCAGTGATAAGACACTGGCCATGTAAACAATGAAAATGCTTTCTCCGCTGCAGTTGGCTGAGCCTCAACTGAAGAGCAGGAGGAGAAGGAGGATTAAGATTAGACAGATGATGTGCAGAGAGCTTGTGCAGCTATCCTTTTTCAACCCCCCCCCTTTATCTTTGCATACAATCCCCAAAAGGAGTGTTCAGTTCATTTTAGCAGATGGCACTTCCTTGTTTACATGACGTCCTTTCTTTTCTCAGTCACAGAAGTGTGGCATCAACTCCATGCATGAACCGACGACTCTGAATGGACAGATTTAAGCATCAAGTACAAAGATGGGCATGAGATAGGGATAGGGTAAGGAACACAGACTAATTCCTGATTTCATAGCTTTGCCATTGATAATTACCAATATGTAACGATAAGACTTTATCAATAGTACTACTTTATTAGTTTCTGTACTTGTTTTTGTTGGGAGAAACACCACAACAAAAATGTAAGAACTCACTCTACTCTTTTATAAAATACATGCTTTTAATATAAAATAAATAAATAAAAACAATTTACAGAAAAATAAAAAAATTGAACAAATCTCTATAACACCACTGTAAAACATTTTATCGTTGCTGTCCTGTTGAAAAAAAAGGTACAATTTTGATGGGATGTCTGTTATGCGGAAACTACGTAAAAAAATGGAGATAAATGTTTTTCACACGACAGTGATGATATAAAAAATATTTAGCGTAAAAAAAACTTTGCAGAGCAACAAGACTGCAATATGCTATTGGGCTGCAAAAAGCACCACTGTGAGGTCCGGTGCAAAATTTCTATATGTTTTTTAAGATACATTGTGTTCCCCCCTGACATTTTAATGATTGGTTGCACTGGAGACAAGGTGCACTGACCGCCGGAGTTCATTTATCAGATCCTCTCTAGTTGTAACCATTGAAACCAAGAAGAATCAAATTTTCACTTTCGTGGAACAGTTGCATTAAATGTATATTAATTAGTCATGCCAAGAGCTGCCATTTTGAAGCAAAAGCTCTACCCCACTGTGTTTTTGAATTCTTTTTATTGAACATCAAAGCGCTACCTCAATGTAAATGACGCTAGCTGGTGCTGCATCAGTATACGTTATTAAATCCACAGTCGTGGAACTTTCAAAGCCACTGACTTTGCAGTGTGTGCTCCCAAGCACGTGACGCGGTGACGGCGCGGCTTTGAAGCCAGATTAGGTGGTTATTGGTATAATACACATTTTATGTATCAAAAGTAATAGTGGTATCGGTGACTTGGTATCGGGTAAGTACTCACAAGTTGAGTGCTCATGTGAAAAAAAGTGGTATTGAAAATAATAAAGATAAATCACAAATCATAAACACAAAGATAAGATGTGTGATTTCATGGAGGACTTTGAGAAATCTGACAGTATTTACAATTGAGAGGCTGAGATGACAGGGATTTGGACTAATTCAGTTAAATAATGTCTTTAAATGATTAATCAATTTCAAAACTGTTGTCGATTAATGTGATAATCGATTAATTGTTGATTAATCTTAAGGTACCACAGTTTTGTGTATACAACAATTTAGCAAGATTCATTCCTTTACACAGGTCATAGCTTTTACAAGCCAAAAAATGTTAATGGCCTAATTATGATTGTGTAATTGTGCCTTCTCCACAGCTAAATGTGGATCCATTTTTAGTCGATAAACACACTGCCACATAAAGAGACCTAATCGTTTGTCGTTTTGTCACCCCCTCTCTCTGTTGCAAAAGCAGATCACAGTCCACAGACTTGCTGAAATGGCCGACAGGGACTGATAGGAGTAACTGGCAGGTGTCAAGTGTCCTGACATGTAATACCTAACAGACACTGAAATAGATTGACCTGACTGAAAATGTGACCCAATCCATTATGACCCAGTTTGCTGAGCAGCGCTTAAGTTAATAATTCATGCACACGAGGGTCTATGTACAGACCACAGACCCCTTGAAAATGGGCCAACATGTTGCACACAGGGAAAGCTTGTCAAACATCGACTTCCAAAGCCAATATAAACTTGTTGTGTAAGAAAAAATTTTTAAGTTTGTCTGCTTATGTGGAGTGGGGACCCCGATTCTTGGTTTTGGTGCCTTTGACCTTCTGCCACTCACAATTTGAGACAAATACAAACAGGCCTCTTACTTTAAATAAAAAAAAATGGCCTGAATAATTTTATGTTAAGAATTTTCAAAATGTCTGGATAGGGATGGATGCACATAAGTATAAATAAGACAAGCATTCATATAAATTCCTGGCTCCAGAGACATTAACCCAACAATTACTACAGAAGAACCTGTATTATGGCTGTTTTAAAAATGTTTTTGGGTCCTGTCTCAGCCAATCTGCCTCATTTTCTGAAACAGGATGTCAATGTAAACCTGAAAGAACTCTACTTCTCTGGGAAGACTTTGTGGATGCAAACCTTCTTATATCAAGGGATGTGGCTATATTGAGGATTGTTCTTTTGGTGATGACCAGTGTTAAATTTGTGCCACAAATAATTTTGGTATAATGGCCAAAAATGTCAACCTTGGTTTAAACAGACCATACTAAAATCGCACATTAATTTGGGGGGATTACAAGTGTTTTTACAAAATGCCACCAGGCTGTTTTTAATTATATATATATATATATATATATATATATATATATATACATATATATATATATATATATGTATATATACATATATATATATAATTAAAAACAGCCTGGTGGCCTTTTGTAAAAACACTTGTAATATGTATATAAAACAATAGGATACGACGGCAAAGAACTTAAAGGAATGAAGATGTGCTGGGGTGAGATCTAATTGACCAGAAGAGATTTTCATCCATAATTTCTAGCAGGGTGGTTGAAAGGAGTCAGAATAGTTAATTATAGAGGGGGGCTATAGTGATGCTGGCGAGTATGATCTATAACAGACCTTATCGACACTTTCCTGGCAACAAAGAAGGAGGCCTTTGTCTCTTTTCAAACCAGCAGTCCATTCTGAGATACAAGATTTTTGAAGGACTCTTATAGAACCCTAAACTCTTGAGGGTTCACCTAAAGCTTTCCAAAGCCACTATGCTGGGATATGCATCGAGGAGTCCACCGACTAGCTACAACCAAATGAGTTTTACTTTGGTCAGAAAAAACAAGCAAACAATGCACTGGTTGAGCCCAAGGTAAAAGACTAGAGGAACGCAATACGACGCCATGAAGTTAAGAGCTGGCAAAAAGGTGAATAGCCCATTAAATATGGTCAAACAACAATAGAGTCTCCTATTTGGAGCAGAAATTGCTAATGACCTCTTTCTGATACATTATTGTCAGTTTTCAGAATGCAGCAAAGTTTGTCTATGTTTGTTTTTCCCCAACATATCTGCCCTGGAGCAACGTAGTCCATTCGGTACACTTTTCGTCTACCTCTGCTCCATTCTAACTGGATACTGGCAAAATAAAAACTGATTAGCCTCTATTCAGTCTTTATTAGATGAGAGGCTGCAAAAGGTGAACCATGACCACAGAGGTTAGTGATACATTACAATGACCTGGCCAGGGGAGAGCTGCCCCTACGAATACAAACATGCTCTCTCATCTACTTCGATATGCCCGACTTGCACTCAATCCCTCTGCACCTGACCTTGGTGCTCCTACTATCCACTCTCCCTTCTCTGGAATTCACAACCCAGACGGTGAAAATGGGAAAATGGCATTTCATTTTCCTGAAAGCTTGAGCTGCAAGGAAAGGAGGTAAGGGATGAGAAGCGGGGGAAACCATAACACTGCTGTTGATGTGCAGCAAACAGCAATGCCTGAACAAAAG
This sequence comes from Idiotropiscis lumnitzeri, assembly GCF_059441095.1. Classification (NCBI taxonomy): domain Eukaryota; kingdom Metazoa; phylum Chordata; class Actinopteri; order Syngnathiformes; family Syngnathidae; genus Idiotropiscis; species Idiotropiscis lumnitzeri. Next base: position 39,981,012 of record NC_142391.1, on the reverse strand, counting down.
CCATTTACTTGTAGACATAGTGGTTGATTAGTGAGTCGAGGGACTATAAATTTTGCAGCAAATAATCATTAACGTGATGATGGGGAGAAGACGTATGACAGACACACATACATTGGCTTCTGCTATGACGTAGCGGTTAACCTACTAACCGTCCGTATGTCTTCTGCTAGATTTTGTGATGGGGTCACGTGATGTGTATTTGGTTGCTGACTCGTCAAATTCAGACAAAAGCACGGAAATGCACATCAAACCTATAGTTATATGCATATTGCATTTGCCAATATCCCACTATTGATATTATCGCATGGAATATATATTCACTGCCATATTAAAATACTTACAAATGTCAGTTGAGCAAATGGTCATCTGTCATCACTGACAAGCATGAGCTCTAAAATGTCCTTGCACACAGTGCTTACCCAGCATTCTCTCAACGCTCATGTGGCCTCTGGAAGATGACAGCAGAGAGTCAGATGTGCATGATGGCATTTGTGTGCATCTCCCTCGCCTCTCTCTCTTTTGTTCCATTCTTCTAATCCAGTATGTGTGGGCCGGTAAGTTTAATGGAAACAATTTATTAAGTCCGGCTTAAAATGCCATCTGCAGTTAAGCCTCCCAAAGCCGCTAAGCTCCTGGTTTCACCCCGGAGCTTGCTGTGTTCACGCTTACTGTAATGCTCTGTTTAAAATGAGCACAACGGGTCAAAATTAATCAGGATTACAAGGGCACAAATCCACTTCAGAGATAAGTTTTCTACCAATCTTTTTCCCTCGCTATCCCAAGATGCCCTAGGTTTTATTGCTGTTGTGAGACCATGTGGTATACCTACGTAACATCTGCAATGGAATTTATTTTCTAGTGTCAAAGCACATACAACATTCAACACACTCACAAAAAATTCCAAGTGTTCCTTTTACATTTTTGGCCACTGTTAGGTTGGTGCTAACTTCCCATCACTTCCAAAAGCGCACCTTTGTGAAATGTTAGGCCTTAAAGTGAAAGTGCTTCTGCTGCAGGGGAGCCTTCTACTTGCTCTCAAATGCATTTAGTTTCTCATTCGCCTTCAAGCAAGTGAAAAGAGTCAACAATAATATTTGGCCTCTGCGACTCCACAAAGAACGCAGACAGCACCCAGAAGAGAATGTAGAAGCTCTTGGGTAATAACCCTCAGAGAACGGCTGGTTCGTTCTATTAGTTGCCAAGGTGTCAAAAGACCATCATAGCAGAAATGGTACAAAATAAATACGAGAGAAAGAAGGCAATGTTGTCTTGGTTCCCCCAAAACCGGCTTCCGTGAGCATTACTACCGTATTTTACGGCCAAAGATGAGAGTGTTGGGCTTGCTGTCTTCTGTTTAACTTGAACTGTCTCATTACCTGAACAGACTTGTGAACATTAGCACATCAAACCCCAAGTGCTTGCACGCATTACTGGGAACCTAGTTTATTTTAGTTAACGAAAACTAACGAAATAACTAAAATTGGAAAAAAACATCAACAACAAAAAAACTATTTTGCTAACAAAATAAAAAAATGAAAATGATTAAAAAATACATAAACCAACCTAAATTATATTTTATGTTTACAAAACTCACAAAAACTATGAATTTTAGCAAAAAGGTCCTGTTTTCATCTTTCGCAGCTAATTTAATACACAAGACCTTGAGTTGATTTTGAATGTATTTATTTCGATATTACTGCAGCTGGAAGAAGAGAAGGTAGAAGACTCGTCTAGGAGTTTTAGTTTGTCCAAATGTGTGTCGCACGGAAGCGACGTCATCAAGTAGTCGCTAATAAAAAATGGCCAGCAGATGACGTCGCTCCGACGAGACGAGTTAGTGTGTGGTTTTGGCTTGATTGGCTCACCTGCTCTTGTCATTTAACTCAGCCCGAAACACAACACTGGGTTAAAAGTGCTTTCCTTTTTTGATTCATATGCATACGAAATACAATGTATAAAAATTGTATATTAAACAAACTGGTTTAAAGGTTCTTGAGTTAACATGAACACTGGACACCTTTTCTCGTCTTATTTTTCTAAATTAGCCAAATAACCTTCACTGTGTTAGCATATCTTATACTTATTCAGCGTGCTCTTAATTTTTCTTATTAATGTTATAACTTGCCTTCCAAGATGAAATGTGTTTTTATTTTGTAAAATAAAACCAAATTACTAAAAAAAGCGACCTACACTCCAGTTCGACTTATGTATGTTTTATTTAATCTTTTTTTTATTTTCATTTTTTTTCATCTTTATAATTTTTTGGCTGCTTTGACTTTAACTCTAACTTTAGAAGCTGTGTTATGCACTGCCCTGATTGTAATTCAAACTCTGTGGACAGCTAAAACTGTAAAGACTAGCCTGCATTTTCAAAATGTTTTAAAATATTTTTGGTTGAATTTTGACTACACAATACTTAACAAGGTCTTTTTAACAATCTTGCACACAAGTCATTTTTAAATTAAAACTAATACTAAAACTAACTAAAACTAAACTGGAACAAAGTGTTTTTGAAAAAAAAAAAAAAAAACCTGAAACTAATAAAACCTAACAAAGCCGCCCGGAAAAAATAATTAAAACTAAATTTAGAAAGCAAAACTCAAAATTAAATAAAAAATAACTATAATTCAAATTCAAAAACTATCATAAGCCAGGCTGGGAACCCAAATAAAGCTCACAAAGGAGTACAATTCTGAGAAACAAGCAAAGCAGGGCAAATCATTACTTTGGAAAGTGCAAGATAAACATCACATCATTAAATATACATGTAATGTATGTCATGTTTGTGTGCATCTGCCTGAGTGTCTCCCAACCAGTTTGACATGCTTGGTGAACAGAAGCAAGCGTGTGTTTCAGTGGGCCCACAGGACTGTGTGCGAGACAAGCAATGGGACACATACGCCTCATTCTAAACCACAGCAAAACAGCCCGTGGGCTGCCATATTGATAGGTTATGAAAATGAGGCATGATACGTTCCTCAATGTCATCAAATGTACTCATCACACAGCCATTTCTTTTCCTACCTCTTGCTTTCTGACTACTAATTCTAATCTTTCGCTCTACGGCTACATTAGCCAATGATGTCGCTCAGAAAAACAATCGACGGATTGGATTGCACTGACGTAATGTCGGTGTCCTAACCCAACCTTTTCGAGCACATTTACGACAACCGAAGATTTCTTCATTTTCAGGCTAACAATGAAGGAGGGAATGTGAAAGACAATGGATTTGTGTTTCTACGTGTGCTTGCAGTTCATGTGCAGCCATGTAGCACAAGGCTGATTAAACCTCTCCTTACGTGACCTCCCTTCATATACAATTTAAGAATTTAACACCTCACTCAAACAAATTTTGTATGTATTCCATTGCAACGGCAAAGCACATTTTGGCAAATACACACAGACCAAGCGCCTGACAAAGCTCTCTCTCTTTTCCTTTGGCATCCATTATGGCTCAGGCCTGCTGTCGGAGAGCTTGTATTGCCTGAGGGGAAGTTCCCATTTGAGGGAGCATGTGGCAGAGAGGCTCTAAATCCCCTCTAATGAACCAATATGTAAGAGGGCTAAGCCTCTGGCAGTGTCAGCAAGGAAACACCACTCCTCACCCTGGAAAAAAAAAAAAAAAAAAGAAAAACGCACGCATTTGCATTTGCTCAGCTCAGTTCACGGCTGCTCATATTTAAATCTGAATGTTCACTGTGGGATTTCATAGCGGAGTCGGATTTACATGATTTAGACAGTGACGTGAACCCTGGTGGGAGAACAGACAAAGAAGTGGGCTCTTACCTTTGGGTGTGGTGGGAGAAAAGAGCTTCTCTGATCCTACGTCAGACACCTGCAATACGAAGAGGCAGTGCTTTAGCAGATGCGTTCATTCAGCTGAATCAGTGGCAAACTTCTGTCAACCCGCTCTTAGATAATTGGGTTATTCATCAAAAACCTAAGCTTGAGGCTTATTCTGCTACAAATATGGTTTAAGTGCTCAGAATTTGCTAAAGAATGCTCCCTGTGTACCTGATGGCCCCTGACTTGCTTTTAGTGAGGTAACATTAGGTGGCACTGTTGAGCCACCTCAAAAATAAGTAACACCATAGTCAGAGAGGTGGCTGTGCTGCATCATCGTTGAAATGCGGGAAGCCGCTCAGAATCATTCATTTCTTCAAATCATCCGATATATCCAGTAGTACGTAATTAATTTAAATGCAAGAGATCATGCAATCCGATATCAATCACTAAATCCAAGACTGCATCATCTCGCACAATCTGTCAACACAACTTCACATTACAGTCAGTCAAACGCACGTTGTGTCAAACATAGTGAAAGCATCTAACGGCAAATTAATTCCAAAAGCATGAAGACAATTTTCTTTCAAAGTTGACATTGCACTGCATTGCTTCATAAAAGGCCCCACGCATCCAATAAATTGACTGCACAAAAGACCAAGCCACACAAATCCACCACGCCAATTCAACAAAAAGTAATTGAACGATTTACCCAGGCTAAAGTTCTCAGCATATTTGTTGGCTTTGTTTTAAATCCACATTTCCACACTTTAATTCCTCTCATGAGGGCTGCGAAATGTAAAAAGATGAATACGTACAAGCGAACATATGTTCCACTCATCGGTTGCAAGTGTTCTCGACTGCTGTGCTTGTATTTTACATAGCACAACGGGAACATATGTAACAAATGAACAGTGAATCACAGTACTAGAGGGACAGACACAGAGAGGGGAAGCAAATAATTTTGTAAACACAGATGGCTGTCCTTGGCATCCCTGTTAGCTTTTCACAAGTGTTTTGAGGGCGTCCTCTTCTCTCCAACAATTCCCAATTTCTCCTACACAGCCACTTGTGTTGTGTTTCTTCACAACATTTGTCTCTGTATGTGTTTTGTCTCAGTGCTAACCACTACAGTACCCAAAATAAAGCTGTGTGAAAGCAACACTTTGTTTTGCTCCATCTGACGGGAAACGTTAATAGAGGGCGACAAGACAGTTTAGACTTAAATTCCTGCCACACTTAGTCATGTCACAGAGCCAAATTTAAATAATGCAAACTTGAATGTTTTTCCAGTTATGGCAGAGCAGTAAGATGGTAACAATTACAATTTTCATGATTTGAGGAGGGTCTCCAAAAAATGAGAGTTGATCCTGTTTCTCACTGCAGTCAAAGACGATGGAGGAAATACTTTTGTTTCGCATTGCCAACTTTCATTCTTCCAGAACCAGGGTGCCAGGTTACAACACAAGCTCTTTGTTAGCTTTGGATGACATTAAACACTCCAGTATTGAGCATGTAGCACTAAAGTAGCACAACTTCAACCCTGAATCATGGCCCCGCAGGGCCCTGGCAGGAAAGATATAGGCTCAGATTGGAATGAAGCTTGTCAAATGGACAAAGGAGCTGGCTAAGAGACAGGCTAAGTGTGGCGTGTGGTTAGGAAAAAAACAACAAGAAAAAAAGACAGGTTACGGAATGGCAGATGTGACAAGAACAGTTCAAACAAGTGTTGTGACTGCAGCGGCTATCTTGAGAGCACCGCAGACATGACAAATAACTGTGACTAGTTAACCTTACTGTGCATGAGCTTGCAGTTACTTGTTTTTGATTCTAAATTGATACTAAACAACATCCTCAACCGCCCCTTTGGCTTTATTACTTTGAACCTGCCAAGACTGCATCAATCAGTTGTATAATTCACAATTACAAGGTCGGCTTACAAAATTGTTATTAAAAATGCATGACAGAACACAGTGTTCATTTTGGCCTGCTGCTGTTTTTGGAAAAACATCCTTGTATTTGCGTGTCAAGTTGACTTTTTCACCAAGCTGATAATTGAAGTGGCTTGAGGTTGTGGTAAACACGGTTAATGTATAACAAATTCTTCTCACTGTTAAAAACACAAGGGGCTTGGGGTAGATGGCAGATTTAGATATTTAGAAAAAAGACAAATATAGCCCAGGTTTTATGTTGGGTAATTTAGCCATTTAAAAACACTAATGGGGAATATTTAAGCCACATTGCCTGGGAGCCAAAAGTCTTTGGAGTTGGCTGCGGGACGTCTGACCTTTTTGTGGGCTGTCTGCTATTTAAGCCTGGGGCTTCAGGGGTCTGGCCTCCTCTCTAGAGGGCCGTCAGCAGGCTTCAGCTTTCCTTCCCCATTCTATTCATTAGCCGTGCTTTATGATTCAGCTTCCTCTGAGCCACACAAGAGCTCCCTGAGGAAAGAGTCTGCTGGAGAGGGGGGGAAAAAAGGGATGAAGCCGAGGGAAGGGAGCAAAAAAGCAAGAAGGAGGTCATAGGCCCCAGCCGGGGCCCAGCTCTCAGCAGCTGTGAAAGCCTCCTGTTTCCTCAGCAGGCGTGAAAGGAAAAAGAGGCGGGGGGAGTGCAGCAAGGGAACTGGGCTAGAAAACCCACCATCACAGTGCTAACGCGTCAAAGAGCCACATGGTGAAGTATAATTCCAAGATTTCAGGATTGCCAAATTACACTGAATTTTGTTTCTAAAAATCCCCCAATTTCCCAGAATACCCCTGACTTATTGATGCTATAAATCTCTTTATAATAGCAGAGAAGCAGAGGTTACGTTTCACTCGCCGTGAGTGTATCTGCTGACAAGAAGCCAGTGGAAAAAAAAATGAATGGATAACTTGTATTGAACAAGGTTGCAAGCTAATCAATTTAGACAATCTGACACATGCCTAATTGCTTTTTGGAAGTATTAAACCGCTTCCATGCAGAATTATTGCACAGAGAGCCAGGCGATGCAGACATTGAGGGAGGGCCGTGTAATCACTTGAATGACCTTCAAGGCATGAATTTATGAAAGGATTGATCAGTTAAGCCAGTGATTTCTGCAAGACAGGAAGGTCAGCAATTACCCAGATTCAATTAACCCCATTTCCTAAAGACTGCTGAGAGACTAATTTCTCTCCACCTACCAAACCCCCTGTCTTTCCTTATATCGCATGATACTGAGTATTTCCATCTACCTAGCATGCCCTGCATATGCATATATTGGAATTGTGAAACTCAGGAAGACATCTTGCAGCCAGAGTTTCGGCAAAGGCAGACTAAATAAAACAAAGCATCTTGTGCCCTCCCTCTGTAGTCAGGACATAATTTTTACACCCAGACTGACAGAGTTGTAGCCACAGCTGGCGTGTGAAAACAAAGAAACCTGTTTGAAGGTTTTGTCATGCGCGAATGCCTACTGTGACTATATTTATAATTTTGTTTAGACTCATTTCACACATTATTGTACTTGACAGCTTGCAGTGTAGTGGAAAAAGTGGCTATCCTAACACTTCAATAAAATAAGGTTAAGTAAACATTGGAAACTTAAGAGTCGAACACGCCAATGTACCGTACTTGGGTACCTGTTAGCTGTAATACAAATGTAAAAATAGCCAAGCAACTGTAAACATTAAGGTGTAAAGTATTACATTCAACCAGCAACTTACAAAGGGTATTTTGAGACGGTTAATTAATTTGCAGAGAAATCATACATGCATTTTTCTAATAAAATAAAAAGTGGGGGAAAAAAACACACTTTGTGTTTGGGAAAGGCGGAATCAGAGAATGTGAGTCCACCTTCTTTGCCATGATTAGTGTGTAGTCTCTTTTTCTCCTTTGATGTTCTTTTCTTAACAGCCATTTTAAAGGCCGGTTCTGCTTTTGAAATAAATCTCAGAAAATAGCCACCAAAACCACTGAATAAGCAAAACACCCACTGTATAATTATATCTCCATTGTGGTTTTGTGAGGTGTTGACATCATGCAGTTGAAGATTGGGCCAAATTTTAAATGGCTAAGACTGAAGGGTCATTCAACTTTAGCCGTTACTCTTTAGTTCAAGGAAAAGAGACGGGGGGGAATCAGCCACACTGGCACTTGTGTGCACTTGCCCACAAAGGCATATATACACACAAACATACAAACATTTGTCCTGTATGCCATTTGATCACAATCAGCTATTTCCTTAACGCCCTCTTTCCCTACTTTGCATTTCTGTTACCTTAAATCACAAGTTGCATCCCTTAAAAAGGTCACGTCTTATAAGAGTGCTTCTAGTACCCTATGAACGCAAAATCAGGTTTGAGGGGTCACACTCGTCAATCATCAAAATGATGAAGACTGAGCTGTATGTGCCACGAGGGATTTGAAGCCCTTCGGTGGGCGGGGGGGTGTTCTTACAACCGAATCCCACGACTTGAAAATGTTCTCTCTGCTCAGACACTGTTCAGTGCCTATAGGATGGGAACCAAAAACCTGTTGTCTATGACGCTTCCCAGGAACTGAATTCCTAGGAATCATTTGTATGCTTGCTCGATAATTCTGCTCATTGATTCTTCTCACATGGCAAATATGGAATGATGTCTGTGCGACATAAGATACTGTACATTGACTAGACTTGCGGCCAATTTCAACACTTGCTATTCTCATTCATATTAACAAGCGAGCGAATGGATCAACTTGAATCAGTAACTTATTGTACTTTTCAGTTCATTTTAGTAACATTGTACTTTTAAATTGGTAATTTAAAGTACCCCTGTCTTTGTATTTATCCATTATGGCTTATTATGATTATTATTTTTCTTTAATGGAAGGGATACGAGGGAAAAAATTACAATAGGAGTTCATAATGTCATCAAACCAAATGACCTATTATGGTATATAACATTTTGTCCACAGTGAAGGACTGGTTAGCACGATGGCCTCACAGTCAAGAGGTCCTGGATTCAATTCCGGCCTTCCTGTGTGGAGTTTGCATGTTCTCCTCGTGCCTGTGTGGTTTTCATCTGGGTACTCCGGTTTCCCCCCACATTCCAAAAACATGCATGGCAAGTCTATGTGTGCCCTGCGAATGGCTGGCAACCAGTCAGGGTGTACCCCGCCTACTCCAGCACCCCCGCGAGGAGAAGCGGCTTAGATAATGGATGGATGGACTGGTTTTGTCTGTATTTCATTGAACTGTTGTCATGATGGATGGATAATGGCAACAGAATCGCTAAACTGAACTCCCTGCATGGGATACATGTAACGTAAGTTGTATCAGTATTGTGATCAAATTCTGATTTGAGTGTTGACATGTACATACAAGCATATCCAGTATATCTGTTAGTCACCATTCTACCCACTGACATCCTAAAAGCACATATGAGTAAAAGTAACAGAATCCTGATTTTCTGTGTTTCTGTTCTCGTGGGTGTAGCTCAGTGCTTCAATAAACACTTTTATCAACACCCACTCGGAGCGCTCAACTACTGTCACCCTGTAACCCGAGACATCCACTCATGCTTCTTTGGCAATAAACGCCCCATTAGCCATGCATGTAAGCCTACAGCTCCCGGGCAGCAACGGAAGACACCAAATTAATTATCTCCCTTGCATTTGTCCTTTCCACTGTTCCAGAAAACTGGATGACCTCCCAAGCGTGGTTGTGTATTATACATTGCCGCAGTTCTTTGCATTCTCAGGGAAGAGAGCAGCAAGAACATTCAATTTCAACCCAACATTGACGATTCCATCATGGTTGCTTGTGTGGCAGAGCAGCTGTGGGCCAGCAACGCCTCAGCAACTAGGATAGGATGTAACAAAGAACAAAAAGACAAGAAATCTCCCACGTAACTGTCAACCAAAGGATATTTGTTTCAAGTGTTGCATCGTTTGGATGATAATTCCAAAGTGATCATGGACAATACATTGATTTGCCTCTGCACACTCGAACCTATTAAGGTTTAGCTAAGGGTGACATTTTTATAGCCACATATTACATAGCGCGTATAGAACAGCTTTGGGCCAGAGCAGACAAATTGTCTTCGCTTTCGCCCTAGCAACAGACAGAGCAAAATGAATGGTGTGAAAAGAGCTGGTAGTGAGGGGGCAGGGGCTTGAGTTTTTTTTTTTTTTTAGTACACAGCGTCTTGCTTACCATCCTCTCTCCCCAAGCCGTGCGGCAGTTGCTAGAGCTTATCAAGGCCGCCTGCCAGTTTTGTATATAAATTAGCGGTCTGTCAGGGGAACACAGAGGCCTGTTTCATCTCGCTACGCTGGACAGAGAGGGTCACAAATCAGCACTGCAGAAGGCCCACAGCTAGCGCTAACCAGATAAGAAACCAAGGGAATAGGACAAGGTCTATTTCACTGAAGAGAATCCTGACCAGGGAAAACTACCTGCAAGCATGTCTGCTTGCATGCAAGTGTGCGGGGTAAAAAGGGGAGGGCACAGCGTCCAAATTGACTGAGTTCTTCCTGTCATAGGCAAGGGAATGTACTACAATATTGTTTGCAGATTCTGAAATACATTTAAAAAAATCATATGAAAAAAACTGAATCAAGAGAAACAGATATAGTCATGATAAGCAGATGTTTTTTCCTGCTCCATTAAGTACTGATGGTACTGTCAGTCTTAAGCCTACGTTACTGACACCTCTGTAAGAGTTTTATCCAAGCCAGCATTTTTAATACTTACTCTAACGCTACACGGCAAAAAAAAAATCTCGATCAGGACAACAACAATCTGCAACATCTTATTAACATAAAGATGAGATATATTTATCGATTGGATTAAAATAGTCAGAACATTCCTCCAGTGCTCTTGATTGAGTGCATTTGTTAATTGAGCAGCACCGGTTCACACAACCTGAACCTTGATCTCAATTATTAACTAACATTTGTAAGATGTTAAGGCCAGCATGCTCCCAGTCCTGTTAAGTTGAACCTCATCATGTTAATACCAGCGGAGCCTAAACAGCAGCAAAGGGCTCTCATTTATTGGAATAATGCAATGAGGCACATACTAAATTGCGGCAGAGGCTTAAAGCATTTGTCCAGCTTCAACTTAGGTTTAGGGGAAAGATATGGTCAGCACAAGTATATAAATCAATTCCATCGCTTAAGTTTGTATTCAATGCCAGACTATGAATATTAATTACATTATTGTTTTTAAAACTTTTTTTTTGGGGGGGGGGGATTTATCATGGACACATCTCTGTGCAAACATAATAGTCAAATAATCTCAGCCCGACATGGAAATCTACTAAGTCTTTTAAGGACAAAATCAACAAATGCGCCTATAATTTGTAACCATGAGACAACTTCAGCCATTTGAAAGTCCTTTCGGGATATAGTCAATATTTACAATACCATAAATAAAGGTAATTGGATCCCACACCTATTATATATAAATATATATATATTTTTTTAGGGCTAGCTCTGCTTGCCAACATTCTCTGTGGAATGTGTGTATCTTTCCTTTTTAATATTGTAAATATGTGCCAGCTGTGGTAATAACCACAAGAAATCTCCCAAAGGAATCAAGGAGCTGCCTGGCATGACTCTCTGGCTCTGATAAAAAAAAAAAAATTAAAAAATTTTAAAAAATGAAGCGGCGACAACTTGCCAGTCCAGGCTTCGCAGCAGCTAAGATAGCAGATAAAACATCACTGGCCCTGACTGGCTAGTAAACAGGCACACAACCAAATTGCATCTCTCTTGGAGCGGCTGCGTACATGGAGCTCGGATTGCACAGGTCACACTGTCCTCAATATCCACATCATGCACTTGTTGTAAAGCCTTTACTGTCCGCTGTCAGTGCTGGTGACTGACAGCATACAAGCCTTTTGGATGGTTATTGTCTGAGAAGCAAGATAACAAGACGGGACAAATTACTTCAAAAGCAGCTTTCTTCTCTGCACACTTAGTGGAGCAGTGTTGTTGCTCTGGAGAGGATTGTGGGGGGAGATAATATTTCTAGTTGGAGCCATCGCAAGAGTAGAGCTCCCTTTTAACAGAGAGATACACATCATTCTGACTCGCTCACTGTGACATAATCACCCTGCGGAGAGCTGCAGGCAAGCTTGGTAGGCAAACCACCTCTCACTGCAGCTTGTTAAGAGAAAGGTGTCTTTAAGCAGTGCTCAATAGAAACTCTAAACTCTTTTTCTCCCACTCCATGTGAACAATGTCTAGGTGAGTCATAGACCACCTTGGGCGATGTAAGTTACATTTTCCTTTTCCTCCTCTCTTTTTTTGAGATCACTCTACGCTTTTGACTTGGATGAATTTGCCATGAGGGCAAAGAAAACAAACTCAGCGGGATGTTAAATAATGCAGAGATGAAAAGCGGTGACCCTTTCCCGTACCTCAGCCCACACACAGCCAAATTGCCGGCAGTAGAAGACAGCAAAAAAAAAAAAAAAGAAAGGAAAAGCTAGCATTACATGGAATTGTGTCATGTTCTGTAAATAGCGTTTTCTCGACTGGGCATGGACACCTTTAGTGAGAGGAAAATTGTTGTAGGAGGAAGCAGATCTTTCCTGTGTCAATTTGAGCAATATGACTCACATCCTCTATAACACAAATACAATAAAAATTATATGAAGTAGCACAACATTGATTTAATGTCCAAGACACTCCTCATCTCAACACTGCGCACGCACACACGCTCACACACGAACCCACAGGACATCTGATCTTTCAACTTGGCTCACAAGTGAGGTTACAGTTTACCAGTGCAGTGTGAAGCTGTTGATGCTGGTTTAGAGTCATCGTCTCTCTTTAACCACAAGAGCAGCTGGAATGAATCTATGGGGATTCAGGAATTCTCCTGCTCATATGTCAGTTGCAAGCATGAACGTCCGCCAGGCAGGAGGATCAATACAGCCACTTGTCCTGTGGAGGAATGAAGGGAGGGCAGGGAGTGCAAGTGGGGGAGTGGAAAACTGGAAATGGGGCAGGATAAGACTGGCATCCACAGCCAAATGTCCTCTTCATTTTACACCGCTTCGCACCCACCAAAGGCACATTATGCAGCCAACTAGCACAAACAAACTAACTATGTACTATATAAAGGAGTCTCAGACCTCCAAATCCTTGGGTCATGTTTGAAAGGGATGTGGCACGTTAAGTGGAATTTACTTTTGATGCAGACATCAGGCCTCAGGTTTCTGGTAAGTGTAATCCAAGATGCTCCCTGCAGGGTTGAACAGGACTTCCATTGCAGAGCCAGTCACCTCTAGAAATACCTTTATTGCTCAGTTGCACTTTTAAAGATTTATTTTCAGTTTAAGCGCCTCTTTCGAATAAAATTGATTTCCATTTAGAAGCCAATAATGAAACATAGTCACCATTTAGCATCTCGAATGTGATTGTTGCCGTGAACAATTTCTTGTTTCTCAAACTGAGTGGAGTGTGTTGGCTTTTTGCGTTACCTAAAACCCAAAATAACGTACACCAAATGACGCAGAACAGCTTCAGCCAGCAATGCTTCTGTTATTCTTCTACTATGCATCACCTTTCTCCAACCTTGAGGTTGGAACAGATGAGTTTTTATTAGCTCACCAATAAACATAAGTACAGTATCTGTCAGTAATGACATGACAATACATGCATCATTGCAAACAGAAGCAGAGCAAAGGGACCTCAGGCAGCTAAGAGAATTTAAGAGCAATGTAGAATTAGCAACATTTCTGCTCGACGAGTAGGCTTATCACATTTTTAGTTGATTGTACATTCCAAAAGGCAAAACATCAACTTGAAAAAAAAAATGAAGTTTCAGTTACACTATTAAGACTAAGTCATGCTACCAACATACATTATGAGCCACGACTTGTTCTAATGCTAATGCTAGCTCAGTATCGCTAGTATTGCTGTTTTGTTGATGCTGGACAGCGTTCTTTGTGACTAAAAATCACATAGACACATTTTCAACTCCACTTATGATCATGCTTGTGTAAATGTAGATTTTTAAGGCAAAATGTGATGGGTGGCTGTTCTGAGCTAACTTCCTCCTTCAGGTGAATCCAGCAAAATCCTGCTTACCATCAACCCTACCACTGAAATTGTACGTACTGCTTAACAACATTAGGACTACAGCAATACTATTAATGCTTTCTCAAATACAATCAACATTATTGACTTTATATGAACTGGAAATGTTTCAAATGTGTAAGTGCAAAGACTTGACTGTGGAGCACTTTGGAAGTGATATGAAGAGACACCCAATCTTGTGGATAATGTTTCTACCAGATATGAATAAAAAGTGATCTACTTTTACAGAACTTGCATGTAAAACGTTATTAAGAGATCATTTCATCAGACCTGTGTAAACCCACCGGTTGTGTCATCACAACCACGCGGCACCTGCAATGGAATTTCCAAACACTGAGAGGAGAAAGGCCGCAGAAGGACATATTTGCAGATTTATCATAACAGAGGCAACAAGGAAATATTGTTGGCCTTGCCAAAAGCAAGCGGAGCATCAATTGCTTATCATATTCAGATTAAAATATAATGAAGCAAGAGAATGCAACTTTGTCTTACATACAACTCATTAATTTATGCAAGTGAAAAGAAAAAAAACAACAAGCCAAGAATGTTCCCTGGAGCAATACTACACTTTTCTAAGGCTTGTTCGCGTTGGTAAGAATGAATATCTTAACACTTGTTAAAAGCTTTGTTATTCTTTGGAGTATCTACATACGAGCAAACTAAGTGAGCAAAAAGCATGTCAAGCCACGTACAGTACAGAGGACAGTCATTTTCTTTTCTGGTTTGTGGCTTTCAGTGAAGTTACCGGAGTGAGTATGCATAATGCATTGCGTAGGCTTTTAATGGAGTGGGGGAGAAGCACAGTTAAACTTGTAATTGCCACAGTTCACCTAAACAAACCAGTCTTCTCTTGATAAAACAGCTTAATAATGACAATTACAAGCCACATACGTAGTCTGTGTTTGTTTCATCTGTTCTAGCTTTTATGTGCTGAATCCTGGAAGGTAAATTCGTTTTACGTAATTAACTTCAATGTGAAAAATCTAATTTGTTTTTTTTTCGTGCTTCTATGACAGGCTCCAACTTAATTTGAATGTCTGTACATCGAGAAATAGTCAGCATAGCCCAGGTCGTTCCTGTCTATATTTGAATAAGAGTTGTGCAAACATTTGAAGACAGGGCAGCAGCTTGTGTGCTCAAGTAGTCTTTTCTCATATTTAAGAGAATCCTTGGATTAGTAGTTGGTTTAGGCTCCAGGGCCTCTGTAGAGCATGTGACTCACTCAGAACGGAGAGAAGAGTGTTTGCATTTTATGTCTGCCAGTGTTAAAGAAGCATATGGAAGGATGAAGGAAATCTACGTAAACATACCCAAGTTCCACATAAAACGGGTGACGGTTCCAGCCAAAAGGACCATGAAGACTCATGTTCCACTTGATAAGGAACTTTCTATTTCCACACCCAGTATGGAGAAGACATCTTGTGTACAAAAAAATAGCAAGGCAAAATCTG
The DNA here is from genome assembly GCF_059441095.1 of Idiotropiscis lumnitzeri. NCBI lineage: Eukaryota > Metazoa > Chordata > Actinopteri > Syngnathiformes > Syngnathidae > Idiotropiscis > Idiotropiscis lumnitzeri. The sequence continues at coordinate 39,965,725 of NC_142391.1, read as the reverse complement.
CAAAAAATGCAGTGATGGAGGTTAACTCAAATTCTACCTTATTCAAAGTGTTTTTCTTTCTCTATAACATAGTCAAAGAGTGACCATACCTGCAAAATAATTTCAGCTCCATATTATTTACCTTGAACTGTTTTATACACACATGCTTGGTTGCGTCCCAGTAAGGACAGCCCTGCTGACATTGTGAACCTGTGGGGCATTCCACCCTAAGCCACACACTTGCATGTAACTGGAAACGTATGCTTTCCTCCAGCCCTAAAATGTCTCCCTGAGTATTCAGATCTCTGCCCATGATGTCAGCCGCGATGACAGGAGCCTGGTGGAATGCCAGTGTCAGGAGGCAAATACTTACAAGTATACAATACACGTAGCCTCATACTTTCTATCGGTGGAACATTTTTTAAACCATCAAACATATTCGGTTTGACAGTTTCGGGTTGTCTGCGTCATTGCACAACTCCATTTTGTTTTCCCTCTTGAACGTAGGCCAGGGGTCACCAAAATGGTGCCCGCGGGCACCAGGTAGCCCTTCATGGCCACATCACAATTGCTTCTTATTACGTGTAATAACAACTACAGTCCGACCAATTTGGATTATTTTTTAGTCTGACTTTGATTGTGATATGTGGCAGAATAACACCACTAGTGACTACTGAAAGTTCCATAGAAACATCCAAATACAAGTTACATACTGACATACTGTACATCCAAAAATTAGCGTTCCGCGGAAGGTGTGCCATGAACTTTATTGTCCTCCAATCAGGTGGTTTCTCTTGACAACAAGACCCTATAAGTGACACCAAATCCACAATAATTTGATGTAATGTACCAAAACGATTAATACATAATTCAGTAAATAATTATGAATAATGCCATGTCTGCACATTAGCTCTATGCGATGAACCACTAGCCTTACCCTCCTACCAACCGACTACCTCAACACTAGTAGGTAGCCTTTTAGGGAGAGTACAATACAATACAAAACAATACATCTTTAATTACATAGCACATTTCACAACAGCTGGAGCTGGAGTAAAGCACTTTTGATATGGTGTAACTTAAGTTGCTTATATTGGCGCTCAATTGTTTCTTCACAGAGCTGGACATATTGCTGCATGTATCTCTCTCTCTATATATATCTTTCCCTCTCTCTCTCTCGCTCTCTCTTTCTCTCTCTCTAGTGATGCCTTGTAAAGTAATTGTGAAATGGTTGACGTTTTCCTGTATTACAATTAGGACTTTCGCAGCAATGAAGGAAAGCCAAGGGACGAAATAGAAGACTCATTCCATGAAAATGAACTTGTCAGCACAAATGACAAAACTTGTTTAGGGTTATTGCTGCTTGGGGCTTGAGAGGCTGAAACTGATGTATCTTCTGAATTATGTTTTTCAGTAACAGGAGTGAAAGGGATGTGTCTGATTTGTGTTTCAGTCAAGAGTGAGAGGAGCCCAATTATATTCCCTGACAGCATTCACCCATAGAGAAAGGTTTTTCCTAGCTCTCCTTAGTTTCCCTCATATCAAACTGCATACGACAGCCCTGTGGTGCCAAGGTCCAATTCTCTGGAATACATTGCAGAGCTCAGCTACCCAGCTTTCTATTTGACGTCAATTGACACTATTGCAGATAGACATTTTTTCACATTATTGCCATCACATCGTCTTCATTCCCCTGTACAGCCAATGAATTGCGGTTGATGATGGCAGCCTAGATCCCAAATGTTATTTGGGGGCGGGGTGAGTGGGTTCTCGTCAAAGTCAGCACATCCTCGGTTAGCAGAAATTTAACAAGTTCCCTGGGCTCTCTTCATGGGGCAAGGCGTGGCCTGCAGATACCTCTGGGTATGCCACTGTCACGCAAACAAGACTCAATCCTCCAAGACCCGAGGAGTGGCATTGTCTCATAAATTTCTTTCTACACCCTACCTAATGACGTGGCATACACATACATGCACATGAACATGCCCAACCCAGACAGATATAGCCTAAACCAGAGGAATAAATGCAGGACAGGAAAATAAATGTGTGTCTGTCCACAGTGGTGTGTGTCCGTGTATTTCTGAGGGGTTCAACAACTATTGCACACACTGCATGCATTTATTTGTGTTAGATATTTTCATTGAAATGTCATTATTTTGTTCTGCTATTCCGCAAAGTAATTGAGGGTTGTTTGGCCGCTGGAGAGAAGTTGAATAAGGGCTGAGCGGGGTTCTCTATGAATCCACTCCATAGTCGTGCACCACTTGCAGAGTCTCTTTTGACTCGCCGCTGTTGCCACGGTGCTAAATTGCACAGCTGTTCGACAATCTGTGGCGGTGTTAATTACCCAAATGTGAGCAGCAGCTCTTGAGTTCCTCACTAACGAAGGGGACTGCTTTCCAGCGAGAGTGCCGTATGTTTGGTATGTAGGCCCATTTCCACCTAACGCTCCCCAGGCAGCACATGGACCATCACACACATCCGCATCCTGGAAAAGATGCATCTAATTAAAGCCCCTGACTCAAATCTGCTTACTAAGGGGGAAAATAACACGAGAGCCGGATTAAAAGACGATGAAGGAGGTAGGGTAAAATGAAGGCTTTCATGTGCCGCAAGTGAAAGAGCTTAGAAGGAAATATGAGACCTCTCAATAGTAAGATCCCAGGCAAGGCTGAACGTGAGACGATCAGTCAGCGTTTGTCAGTGTGATCCTTCAGGACTTCCAAAGCATCCAGGAAGTGAAGACAGACAAGGCAGGTTAGGTTCTGCAAAAGTGGCTTCTTAGCTCTCCGGCTTGTAGTACATCAGTTTTCCACTTCAGCTGGATGCAATTCCATCCTAAACCAATTCGAGCTAAATTGAAAACAAACCATGATGTGTAACTTTGCTTAATGATTTGCAGCAGCTCCAAATAAGAGTGCCTTTTATCCCTCTAACAGTACAACATAACGGCAGTGAACCCTCTCCAGTGAGACACTGTAAACTGTTAATGCACTCCATTACACAGTACATCACCCCACTTCTTGCATGCAATGCTGAAAACAAAGATGTTAAGAACTCCCCTCATGAATCATACTTGATGGCTAAAAGCCTCGCTGCTGAGCACCACCCACCTCCGCTTATACACGAACAACACTGCCTGAAGCAGCTCTGGGAGATTATATAATGAATGCATGAAGCTAGGTGTCACTGGGGCTTGTATAGTGCACAAAACGATGGGGCAATTAGGCCCTCACGACACCTCGGGATGGCGTGATGAAGGACTCCTGGGCTTGTCTCCTCCGCCTCCGTTCCTCTATCATTAAGGTCTGAGCCACCACATCTGGCTAATGGCACGTCTGGGGTTCCTGCTCAAACACTGTGCCATGCCGTGAACATTTAATTACGCCTCATAAAGGTAACAAAAGACATAGACTGCTCCTGGGGAAGCACTGTTTGGAAATCAGAAGTGGAGACGGCAACAAGACAAAGGCAAGGAGCTGGACAGTTGCCAGGATTACAGGTTGACCTCGGCGAGCAGCTTCAAAAGAGGCAAAATTCGCTTGAGTGTCTCCACATGTCCTTGAGATTGGGCCAAATGAGCAAGGGGCGGCTCCGTATCTTAGAATCAAAGGACCTCTAGTTGTCTTCTATTATATTGCGAAGGGCACTCTCTTAATGGTCAATAGCAGAGGAGCCAGCAGATACAAGGCATAGCTGTTTTAAAGCAAGTACCAGATTTACCAGCTGTTTGAAGTGAAGAGTGTATTCTTTGTGAGGGGAGCAACGAAAACAAGAATAACAACAGCGCAGGAAAATGATTGTGAAGTTGCCCGGCGGTGCGACTTGCTCCACTTTCTCTGTGCCTCACAGCAGCCAATGCAGAGAGCTCATCACACTAAGCCAAGAGCATGAAACACACATTACCCACCGACTGAGTGAGCGGCTGACCTATGACATTAGTTGCACCTGGAGCTATTCTGAAGACCTTGGATGGTTGACAATTTGAGCTGAGAAAAAAAAATTAAGAAAAAAAACAAGAGCCTCGGGATTTGAAGGGAGCAGATGCACATGTTTAGGAAATAACAACGCATGGGCAGAGATGACAGAGAAAAGAGCTGTGGCTCATTGTCATAGTATGTGCCATTGTTTGGCGGTTTCGGAGCTGGCAGAAAATATTGCTGGTCACTTCCATTTGGACCGCCACATAAATCCCCTGCTGTCCAGTGCAGTTAATAACACAGTCTAGTTCGGAGGAAGTGTCATGCAATATAAAAAGTGAGGGGGGGGGGTGTTTTGTTTTGCCAACACCTCCATTTCCCTTTACAGCTGCTTGCCTTGAGCATCTCTTTGCGTTATTTATAACCTTAAATGTTAAAAACAGAGACGTCTCTGCAGTGTGCGTTAAAAGAAAGCCTGCCAAATGCTTCCTCCTCTGCTTTTGGGTGTAGGGCGAGTGTTTTATGGCAAGTCCCTTGTCAGGACTGAGATGTAGATCCAAGTGCCACAGGGACAAGCATAAATTCTCCATATCCCACTGTGGACCACAAAGTGGTGGAGCTCAGGGAGTGTCCTTGAAGTATCACATCGCTTGCGTGGTGTCATCTGTTATATAGTAATGACATGTCCTCTGAAGAATCCACGTCTCTCGTGGCTCATAAAACTCTTCCTGAATAACATAACGACTGACTGGCTTCCCTGTCAGATCATTGTGTTAAAAAAAAAAAAAGTATAAATTACATACATACAATGAATCCTTTATTCGAGTTTTAGGAACAAACGTATTGAACCAACACATTAAAGTAGAACGTAAGATGCATTGTGAAAGGTTGACGTCAAAATGAAAATATATAGGGAGCAAGCAAGTATGATCAACAATGTGAATGACGTTCCAGTAGCCTAGCGCTGGCCCCGAAAGACCTGCAGAATGTTAGGAGTGTTGTTTTTGAGTCCACAAGCACAACCCCCCTTCCATAATTCTTGAAGCCTCTCTTACAGGCCAGCTTAAGTCTCTGCGTATAAGCCAATTTGGATAAACTCCATGTTTTAAAAAAGGTCCATTTGGGATTTAGAATATATTTGGGATGTCAAGCATAGTTTTAACACAAAACACATCAGCAATTTTAATGAAAATGATTTCATTTAAAGAAATCTTGTGATGACTGTAATCCTAGTGGATCCCAAACGCTCCGTATTTTTAACGTCTCTTTTCGTCTTGCAAAGTCACACACAAAATAAATCTCCATTTATTCGTCTATCTGGGAACCAGACTTCAGGTGGCACAAGGTATTAGTCTCATGATGCTGGGTTTGTCATGTCTTCCTCAGCTGTGATCTGCCCCAACTCTTCCCTTGCAAATAGCTGGAGGATTTTTCACCCGCTTATCACATTTGCCAAGCAGGCCTGTTTCTTATCACCTTTCCGCTAGAGATAAATGGGTTTTTGAAGATGGGAATAAGAGAGGTTTTTGCAAACTAATTCCAGAGTCCCATCTGCAAAAGATTACAGATAGGTGCTGGGAGGCAGACAAATATACATATTTTAATAAATAAGTGCTAGGAGTATCTGATTGGTATAACAAGGTAATTTGCTCTTTATGCCTAGGACATGTTGACCTAACAATTAATAAGAAGCGATCATGGACTGCCGAACATTATGTACAGGATGTGGAGATTTTGTTATTCACCTTATAAAGCCTCAGAATTCAGAATACAATAAAATCAGACTAAGGTAGAAATGCTTTTTAATGCTTTAAAATAATACATTTTTGAAAGCGGTAGCATCATTTTGAAAAAAAAAAAAAAAAAACATAGATGGTGTTCAATGAAAAGCTTTTATCCAAACATTAGCATTACTTTTTTTTAATGAAATATTTTGCTTTGTTTTTTTGTGTGGTTATAAACAAGCAATTTTGACTGGAGAGCAGAAAACATACTCTTCTAATAATACTCCAATTCTACAATCAGATCTCACACATTCCAGAACAATATATTTTACGGCACAATTACAGCAAGTTATAAGAAGTCAAATAAAAGACGCATTCGAAAATGTTAAAATGTATATTCCAGACGCTTCTGTAAGTGCTTATAAGTCCAAATAAAAACCCAATATGCTATGCTAAATGACAGAAAAAAACAGAGTAGATTGCAGTGGCAGTTAAAAACAACAGATAATAGTCTCAATGGGAATACACCAATAATGCACTTAGAACACAAAGTAGGACAAAGTCTAAACCCACAATTAGGATGTGCGATAAAACCCTTTGGGATTATGATGTGAATGTTATTTTCAAACTTCAAAACAAGCAATATATTGTGGTTAATGGGTGATTTTCAACTAAATTATCAATATACTAAGTATTAATATATATATATATATATATTAATATATATATATATATACATATATATATTAATATATATATATATATATATTAATATATATATTAATATATATTAATATATATATATATATATTAATATATATATATATATATATATATAAACACCTGCTTGATACTACCTGACCTTGAAGGCAAATATTTTGAGCAGTAATAAAGAAAATGTAAAACAGGTTGTCTGAGTCACATTTTGGGCGAATGCCTCATTATATGACTGACTATATGACCGCTTAACATATTACACCATAAGGAATCAAGTTGCTAAATATATAAATATATATATATATATATATATGTATATATATACACACTTTAAATGTCATTGCGAAGTGATTAGGGGAGAATAAAATACTTTCTCAAAAGCGACCCCCCCCCTCCCCGTTTTTACCCATGTACGACCACGAAGGCAAAACTGGGTGAATTAAAATCCATCATAAAAACAAAAGAGAAGCCTTCTGTGAGTTTTGCTACTCCTTATGCGCACATATTCTTTTTCCGCCTTGGCAAGCCGCGTTAACAAAAATCTGCGGCCACCAGCAAGGGGGACGGCATACAAAGGACAACCATCATCAAGATGAATTTAGGTGGGAAAAACGAGATGGGCACTTTATTTTAGCGATTAAAGCTCAAAAGCGACGAGTAGAATAATATGAAATCTTACCGAGTCCACCGCGCTGAGAATGTTCGTGAAAGAAATCCAAACCACCCAGACGTCAGGGAATACGGGCGCGCAGTCATGAAGAGATTCAAGCAAACAACGAGGGATTAATCCAACATGGGCAAAAAAATAGAGTAACTGTTCGAAGGTCGCACGATGCAGAAAACTATCAACCGAAAAAAGTGAAGACGTTCGTCTTTCGCCCGTTTCTCAAACACGTAAAGACGTTATAAAGAAACCGTGGAAAATAAAAAAAAAGCACAATTCCTTTTTCACTTCACCAAAGTTCTGCTCGCAATAGATACTGGTCTGACAAATGCACGGTGGATCTGGTCCAGTCTCAAGGTCTCCTGTGCAGAACTATGCGGTTGGGATAGGCAAACACGCCGATGACAGATCGTCCGCAAATAGACTCCCCCAATTCGGTCTCAATCAGACAATATGACGCAGTGTATATCCAGTAGCATAATAAATGCCGTCATGTTCATTGTGGGTGTCACTGGACCGATATCCACAGGGTCCAGGCGCCATGGATCACACACGAAGTCCTGAAAAAATGCACAACGCGTTCTCCCACCGACTTGAGCTCAGCGACGGTGAGAGACTGATGACTCGACCGGACTCCGCGTCAGAACTGTGTGCGCGTGACTGTGCGCGCTCAAGGGGGGAGGAGAGAGAGCGAGAGAGAGAGAGAGAGAGAGAGAGAGAGAGAGAGAGAGAAGCGAGCGAGAGAGAGAGAGAGAGAGAGCGAGAGAGAGAGAGAGAGAGAGAGAGATTGAGAGATTGATGACTGGACAAGACCAGAGCAATCACTGCCGGATCGCTTGATCTGACCAAAAAAGTGGCTTTTTTCCCTTCACTGTTGTGACATATTTTCTTGATTTGATGTTGACGGTCTGTGTTTGAAGGTACAATATAATTAATGCCGAAGAAATTGTTTCGTAACCATATCCTGACTTTATTTGGGATTAATCAGAGGCACTTTGAAGAGGGCAAGGTTTGTGGTAAATCCCATTAAACAGTTTGAATGTGATTGCTTAATTCTGAGCACACCCACATACCAAATTTAAGAGGGCGTGCAAACGTGTGTAACCATATTATTAAAGTTGCTTATTTTACATCCCTCCACTGAAATATGTTTTTTTTTCAATTGGGATGCAAAAAGCTGTGAAATGTTTTGGTTTCATTTATTATTATTATTATTTTTTTAGATCAGAACAATTTGAACAGATGTGTGTGGACTTTTTATATCCACTGTATATGCGTATTATTTATAGGACAGTGTTAATTAGTGTTCCAGGAGGAGTTTAAAACAATTCCGGGAACTGTTTTGTGTTCCCACCACATTTGCACATATTCCCGCCAAAATAAGCACATGCTGATTTCTGAAAGGTCTCAGGAGATCTCGACAGGCATGGGTATAGAAAAGATTTTATCAATACTACTAATCTTAACAATACTGATTATAGAGCAGGTGTCTAGATGGTATTCTCATCTGTATTTTTTTGTTTAGAAAAACACCAAAACAAAAATATTACAACTCGCACTGCTGTTTTTCCCCTTCTTATTTCATCAATGAATTTGCCGCTACAATATTCATTTAAAATGAAAGGATCAAAAACAATATTATTTGCACAAACACTATTATAATGTTCAACATTATATAAACAATGTTTTAGTGTCGAGCAACAAGGCTTGAACATGCTGTTGGGCTGCAAAAAGCACTTCTGTGAAATGAGATGCACATTGTCTGTTTGTTAAGGTAGCTTGTGTTTCCTCATCACATTTTAATGATTGATTGCACTTGTGATAATGTGCATTGAGCAGCGACATTGCAACGTGATCCCTCTGTCAGTCTCCAGGAATAACCAAAAATCAAACTTTTAAGAAATTTTGCAGTTGCCTTCAATGTAAATTCTTAAGTCAAGCCGACAATGAAACACTCTGCTGCTATGTTTGTAGCAACAGAGGTCATCCAGTGTAAATGACACCAACTTGAAACGCGTGAGAGTACGTTATAACCTCAGTCACTAAGCCTCACTCCTTGGAGCCTTCAAGGCCACCTACTTCGCAACCCACACTCCCAAGACGTTGACCCAGTGATGGAGCGGCTTCGAAGCCCGTGTAGGTGGGGCTTCGATGGCGGATCTATACACAATTGCCGATCCTACACATCACAATAACATTAAAAAATATTATAAGGCTATAAGATGGACGTTATTAAATAATAACAAACTAAATCCGGAAGAGACTGTTTGTGAATGAAAAATGAACAGATGTAAGGGTTAAGATCTAACAATGTCATTTCTACGTCTTCGGTTATGAGGGCATTTCCAACAACATAAGACTCATGGTCATTGTATTCTCATGACACACTTAACTAAATCGTGAATGATGTTCAAATTAAGTGAAATTGAATTGGCTGGCCATTACGCATGCAACACTATTCAGATGCGTGGCCTGCTCTGCCAGTTTATGACAAGAATGTGAGCCTTGTACTTATCTTCCTGCTGATTATGATTAAGGCTCATCCCAGAATAAGATGAGTATTGGTTTGAGTTTCGAATTACACATGTTTCTTTGACGTAATAAGTAGAATGTTGGTCAAGAAATATCGCATCATAACCTTAAGCAAATCCTCCCAGTTAGCTTGAGCAAAGCCACACTTTCTCCTTCAATATATTTAAGACACTTGAGCGATGCTGCCAGAGAAAAAGCTTTACAGCTAGTCTTAAACTAGGTACTTTCAGACCGTAGGCGAAGTATGCGTTCTACCCGTGTTTCTTATGTAAGTTTCATTGCGGGATCATTCGCGCCATGCCAGAACACAAGAGAGATGGGCCTCCTCCTCCTCTGACAGAAAAATAAAAGTATGATCTTCACAAATCAATCAGGTGACCCGTGGTTCGGATATAACCTTGGCTAATGCTAAATTGTATTGCTATCTTGGTTCACAGTTCAGCAGCAATAAACAAGTAAATGCACTTACCGGATTTGCAAATTAATTTATTTCAGGCCAGCAATAGAGTTATTTAACCTAGATTAAAAAAGTCCAGGCTTTCTGAAGAGCATGCCTCGAAAATGAATTTTTAATAATTTCCGATATCATTGTGCCCAGTAACTCCATCTTTAGTGCACATTTCAAGCTCAACCAATCAGAACGATAAACTACGTTCAGATCGACCCAAATCGTATATTTGCCAATATCCGACCTGTGTCAGATATTTTCATGACAGTCTGAATGGTTTCTATCAGATTTTTTCAAATCTGTGGTCTTAAATTGGATACATATCCGTTTTTTGCTATGTATGAACGTCAAAGTTGTTTTGAGAAACAGTGTTGACTTTGGCTTTAATTTTATCCCATTTGAAACATGAAGCACAAAGTAGACATTCGTGGTGATAATAGAAATTCAGACACGCAGACGGTTTATTTATTACACTTGGAAATGACGTGATGTCATCTTTAGTAGACGTCCCCATAAAACGAGATCAAAAAGCCTTGCTTCATTTCCCCAAAATGTTTCTACCTCCTCCTTGCATTGCCCCTTTGTAGAATTGAGATTATAAAAAAATGAGCCCCTCTATGCTGGACCATATAAACCTCCGAAAACATTGCTACGCAAAGTAGTCTTTTGTGTGTATCACTAGACGTCGTGCTTTGTGCGTATGCGTGTTACATGGGAAGTCACGTTTCTTTTTGTAATGTAAACGACAACGTAAAACAAAAACAAAAGACAAACAAAAACATCGTAATTGGGCATCACCCCTAGCAGTAATGATGTAATGAACGTAGCCTTAGCCGAATCAGTCTGATGATAGAAAATGCTGATGTCGGTTTGAAGAGGCGCAGAGTGGTGAATCTAAAAATTGTATTGGTTAAAAAACACTGCAATTTCAACAATAAGAGTACGGTGCACACCAGCACTTGCAATTCTGAAGGCATTGTGCAACCAATATTTACATGGCAACACATTGACGCTTAAATCTGATTGGACAAAAAAACAAAACAAAAAAAAAAAACTGTGGAAAGTGTGCAACCAAGAAACACGCTAACATTGACAAAAGTCTATTGGAAATAAATGAATACTAGTTCATGTAAATTTTGAATGATGGTCCATACTTCTGATTGTGTTTGGGGCGACAAAGAAGACCTTGAAGGCCCTGACTGCACGGCACTACGATGGGAATATCCCACAGTAGAGGCCCATTCAGTATATAACCCCTTGGAGGAGGGTTGGGTGTATTTTGTGCCCCAGCTTTCAGCTTCATGTCCATTCACTATTGACACTAAAGCTACCGTCCTCAGTCAGGAGAACACTTAATCTCACGTAAGACTGCGCTTACTGAGTTGATCTTGAGGCCTGATCCAAATATGAACCTTGTGGAAATAGCATCTGGCATCGTATAACTTTCTTCCTCACCAGTGTCTAAAATTAGGAGCTTGTGCTAGCAAGGGAAGAGAGATCGCAACCGGAAAGAATGATAATAGGAAATTTTGAAACTAATATTCCTAACAGTATGTAGTTCTTGCTGCTTACGGCTCATCAAACGGTCCATGACATATTAGACTTATCAAAGAGCATCATCTCCATTGAAGTGAATAGCGTTACAACTTGGATGTACTTCAAAGTAGAAATAAAAATTAGGGTCAGTCACTCACTTGTAGATAGAACAAAAAGTAGATGTAGCTATTTATAGATATTTCCATATTCCTTATTCTGCTCAAGGTCATGTGGTGCGTTAGTCTATCCGAGCTGACTACAGACTACACCCTGGACTGGTCACCGGTTAAGAGCCAACCATTTACACTCGCACACAGTCAAAGAGCGGGAACCAAACACAGGCTACTTGAAATGAACCCATGCATCCACTATTCATATAAGTGACAGCAGAAATTTAGAGTAACAAAATTTACTTGGCATTTCAGTTTTGTTTTGCTCCATATTTGAACAAACGCTTTGCGGCTTTTATCTTAAACAGTTTCAAAATCATTTGGATGGGACACTTGCTTGTAATGACTAGCATTGCCATGGAGACGCTACAATGGCTCAAACAAAAAGTAACGTTGTGTATAATATACAACTTTTATGGCCAGGCATTGTCAACCTACATATTTTATCATTCAATCCAACGGGGGCATTTAAGTGAAAGGTCCCCAGCTATCTTCACGTTGAACCCTGAATATTCTAAGTAATGAGGGTCGAGAGGCACAACATAGACGTCATGCAGGGAACTGAACAGAGTCATTTTTATTCTATTTTATTTGTGCAGATGTTTGTTGTAAATTGTATCTGAAGAGAGCCTTCCGGAATCCATGATTTATTCATTACAGGTGTTCAAGTGGCGTAGTCCAAATAATGTAAGAATAAGCACCTTTTTCAATGACTACCATTGTTCAATATGGTCTATACTGTATTTCAAGGTCATCCATTCGAGGCGCTGGCACACTTCACAATACAAATAGTACTACTGCGGAAAAAAAAGATTTGAGACAATGCGACAGACTCAGGATCGGTAAGATAAAGTTTCAATGCTTTCTCAGAACATCGCAGTGGCTTATTCTGTAGGCATGTTACAAAACACATTGCATATATAAGGTATCCAGCCAGGCAGGTCGTTCAGAAGCTTTGTGGAAATATTTCTCATCAAAGCCCTCTCAACAAATGTTTTTGAAGCTTCCTGTTCGACATGAAAAGTCGTCCTGATTGATCGAGGCTATGTAGAACAAAAAGCACCCTCCACCAGGCATATTAAAAATACATTTTCTCAGCGATTCAAAAGGCTGCGCTGCTGGGGCAGAGGGGGATGAGAGCTGCTAACATGCTAGTTTGCCTCAGGAGCGCCTCAAGCATCACGTCCCAGATGATTCATCCATCAGCCTTCAAGCTTGGAGAGGTGAGTGACTGTTTGAAGGCTCTCCTGGCTATTTTATCCGGAGGCTCAACAATCCAATATTGGTTGTTGCCGAAGATAATTACTCTCCATTGATGCTAGGCTACCCTGGGCTAGCTGCAACCATTTGCATTGCCCAACGCCACTGATCGATCAGGGAGGAAAAGCAGTTGGGAGCTGATAACAGTGTATAAATTGACCAGCATTTGTAGGAGGGATGTTATGCTCTCTCTGGCTTTTATTCTCAGACACCCCCACCTGCTCCTGGCCTCCCCTCACCCATCCCTTACATTCAGTGAACAAGCTAAAGAATGACTTCCAATGATAGAATCAGCAAGGACATTGCTGCCTTTATTCTTCCACCAAAAGCATGGATGTGTCACCTTGTCATCCTTTATATTCCTTGCAGCAAAGGCGAGAGAAAATGTGCAAACGAGATCCAGCATTTGATAAAGCATTGTTTATGGACCTTCGGATTTCATTTCCCCTCCTACCGCGCAGTCTGGAAGACAGAAGCTAAAGCTACACTTTGCTATTCTTGTGGAGTTAAAAACAAAAAGATTCCACAGCATTGTGTGGTATTTTGTCTGATTTCTATCCAAAGGGGTATTATTTACACAAGAATAGCAAATTATGTCAATTTGAGCTTGAGATATAAAAAGATGGAAATTATCCATCCATTTTCTACCGCTTATCCGAGGCTAGGTCGCTGGGGCAGCAGCTTTAGCAGAGAAGCCTTGACTTCACTCTTCCCAGCCACTTCGTTCCACTCCTCCAGGGCGATCCCAGGCCAGCTGGGAGACATAGTCTCTCCAGCGCGCCCCGAGTCGATCGCGGGGACCTCCTGCCGGTGGAACATGCTCGGGAGGCGTCAATGGAGGCATTCTAACCAGATACCCGAGCCACCTCGTCTGACTCCTCTCTATGTGAAGGAGCAGTGGCTCGACTCTGAGTCCCAGAGGGAATGGGTATTAGCAAATTAATTAATGGGCACTTAGCAGGGCGCCTGTAATCACAAGTGCTGATATGCCTTACTGTAGGGTTGCTTTCGTCAGGGAAGGACTTGTCAGTTGCACCAAAGTTCCAGAGGCATGCAGGACAAACAAAGCATGGCGAATAATAAGGGAACACTCAAAGCAATAATCTGAGCCATCTCACATCTCACTCTCTGCTTGAGATGTGAAACATAAAATGAAAAACAAGTGATATTTTCCCCCTGTAATAAAATTTCCATTCCTTTAACAAGATAAAAGTGAATTGTGCTCCTACTCAGAGAGTGTGAAAGACGTTCAGAGATGAATTTTTCATGCACATTGATAATTCAGTACAGACTGGCACCGGTTTATTAACATTCTATGACTTGCTCTCTGAGAATAATAACACTATAATCTGAGGCTTTTTGGAAGAAATCGCTGTAACTGTCAGGGTGTTTAAGTTCATAACGACCGTAGAGAAACAGCCCATTAGGATATGGTAAAATTCTAATGAAAATAAAGATAAACCGGACACATGGTAAAACGGTTGATGCCTGAACCTGCAGTAAGTTGCCACAAGATGATGAACGCTAGCTAGGAGATAAATGTAGATAACGGCTAACATTTTAGTTTTAATCAAAAACAACTCTAAGGTAATCTCTTTATTCTTCTTGTATGACAGAGAATGTTGAACCATGTTCTTAATATTTCCTGCCACGAGATAAGTCAATGTTGCTTACAGAGTGAGCTGAGGGTTACCACCACAAAGACTTAATCCACTAAGAGACACATGCAGGGTCTCTGAAGTGCATTTGTTTCACGGCCTAAGGTTTAACAACTGACATTATAACTCCATATCTCATCATTACCCCACAGTATGAGAACACTGCTGAGAAAGGGGTCAGCTTGGGAGGGTATAGAAAGTGAATTGCTGAAAGGAAGAGCGACGACGGAAACAGCAGAGAACATTTCCTGCGCATACCATTTTTGTTTTGTGATTTGCTAACTGTGAAAGGGATTTCAATAAAATGAGATATAGTAGTGTTTATAAGCTGAAGGGAGGGTCTGAATGTGGATCCAAGAACTCACAGCAATGCGACAGACTGGAGTCAGATATGGAAATGCACCTGCATTCATGAATGCTACAAGGTTAGCGCTTTAGCCTCAGATGTCAAAGGATTTGCAAGAATGCGAGAGGCAGATGCCTTGATAGATTTGTGGTAGCTGGGGGAGGGTCTTTTGGTTTCCCACTGCATTGCACTCATTGCAACTCTCTCCAGTGTTAGAGAAGAGTATAATAGGACCCCTTGAGAAATGTTGCAAGGGGAAAAAGAACCGACCAGGCTTAAAAAAAAAAAGACAAAAACAACTAAATCTGATTGCACCCAATGCCTGATTAACATATCTTTTCACCAGCAGAGGATGCCACTGGTTCCAATTCAGTCAGACACAGCTGCTGGGATTTCCATTATGAATTTATGATTCAATCAATTATGGGTCTAAAAATTATAGCTTAATTAACCGGCGCTGGCTTTTTTAACTGAAGCCATTCAGGAGTAGAAGAAAACCAAAATGGCTGATGTCTATCACCACGGGTAAAATGCATGCAAAATGGCGGTGGAATCGACTAATGATGCCCTATGCAATTTTTGTAGATTCATGTTTGTCTCTTACATGATTTGGAAGAGGAATACAGTGCTCTTTGTTATATGTGTGTACTGTATATGGCACTTCTTTCTCCCATTTTATAAATAAGGCAAAGGCTAGATTTAAGGGTCTTAAAAATTGGCAGACACTGTCGAGAATGAATAATTATCCTCTTGAGTTCCAGGGTACTTCCCAGTTTCTAAATGTGACACACAAAAGCCAAAGAGAAGTTGGGTAATCTAATAGTATTTTGAAGTCAGGAGTGGAAAGAAAACGTCACATAGTATTGCTTGAAAAAAAAATCCCTTTTGAAAAAATACAAATCAGAAAATAATGAATTAGTTTAAATGTAATCAGGAGTGCAATATTATCATCTCCAAATACAATTTTCACCAGTTAAATTTTTTTATGTAATTAAGGGAGAGACGCCAGCCCGGCACTGCAGTCACACAGTCTATTAGGGAAAAATTGGAGCAAAACAACCGACATGTCTGTAACTGTAACTGCAGTCAGGTGAAGTAAGAATCCTGCCAAGCCAAGTGATAAAACGAATATACTAACTACATAGTTGGCAGGCTGGAATTTCATGGTCATTAAATAAGCAATGAGTGTCTAAAACCATCCAATGAAGTTATTCACTGAAGTCAATGCATAACTGCATTTTGTGAATCACTCTTTTCATCCCGTCACTCTCTGAGCACTAATGTTTTGTACCGTGCTGAAAACTTCACTGACGTTAACATTAGCACTCAAGTAATTGGTTTGCAAGTAAAAATGACATCAATACTAAATTGTACCGCCCCTCTCTCAAAAGACTAGGTAGTAATTTAATTTTTTGGTTTTGTCAGTAGATTTACGACAAATTGTCACGACCCTTTTTGAAGCTCGGCTTGTTATTTTTTTCTTCCGGTTTCAGTGTTTAGGTCACAGCAGGGAGGTAATACTGCTGAAATCGTTAGTTCTGTTGTCTAAAACGACGCCCGATCGGCAACTGAATGCAAATGCATATTACTACTATTGTCCACTTCAACCTGAGAAAGTATAAAAGTGTTCTGCACAATAGTTTGGATTTATTGACAAAAGTGAGCTCATGTGATCACCTCCACAAAATCAAAAATACCGTGCCACTTTACACAGGCTGAAGCGAACAAAAGCGAGAATGCGCACACAAACAAAATTAGCTTCTTACTGGCGACTGGAGCCGGGTATGCCTAGTTTTTACCACTCATGCACAATCACGTCCGCAACCGCTTGCAGCCAATTGATGAAGCTGTCAGCGTCACATGGCGAGTAGGCGTCAATTTGAGATAAACTCATCATTGATGAACAGCGGAGGTAGTCTTATTGAACAGTGCGCATCGCGGAGCGGCATGTGTTTTTAGTCAGGGCCGCTTCGGGAGTGTCAATGTTTAGCGAACACAAAGTTCTTGTGAGGAGGCCGACTCCACTGCAGAGCGTGCCCGGATTGGAACTCAACATTGAGTGATTTATGCGGAGCCCAGAGCTGTGACGTTAGGCACGTTGTGGTTAGCCTACAGTCGAAAAATATCCTCATCCAAATAAATGTGCATGTTTACTCATTCCCACTTCAGTCTCTGTAAATATCTCGACGAGTGCTTTTATGCCGAGCGTCCTCACCATGATCAGCAAAGAAGCAGTGTGCCACATCCTAACAGCATAATCTATGTACCTCTGCTCACTTCCACAGTTCCTCATTCTCATATAAATCAGCCACGGAGAACCTAATCCTTTTGATATGTTGAAGTGGTCATAGTAGGGCTGTCCACATGAATTTTGGTGTCAATTGATCAAAGTTTTTGGACGTTGTAAGCAATGAAAGTACAAAGATTTCCAAAGGAGAGTTTGTAATCGGTCCCTTCAAAACCTCTCATGGAGAGAGCGGAGGAGGGCGTGGCCATATTCCTCATTAAACACAGCCGTTTTTTAAAGTCAGCACTTATTTCCTAATTTCTCCAAAATGAATAGGTAAAAAATAAAATGATGACTAATTTCCGTTTCCTGATTAAAAAATGTATAAACTGAGCTTGTTGGTGAAAAATTGTCCTGCTTTAATGTCAAATCCAGAATTTTACCCATGAGGAGATCAAAACAACAAATGTCAACATGCAGTTGCTGCTATACATTCCCATGACAATTCCATACACTTACCATTTGGACAATAGGCCAACATACATAAACAGTACAAGAAATCAGCAAATTGATTCCAGTTTAAAAACTGTGCACGCATAAATACAGTTGAGGTGTGTGAGAAGTGTGGTGACATTGTCGCCTCTATAACATGTTTAAAAGAAAAAAAAAGGTTTTCATGAAACTACAGTTTACAAAAAAGTACTACTTACAACAACAAAATTAAACTAGATTATGTGAGACGAGGCATAGTACACGTGAAGCCATAATTTTTTAATATATATTAAGATTTTATTTCTTGTAGACAATGAGCCTAGTTATTAAACACAGCCAGTCGGGAAACCTAAAATGAGTTAAGACATTAACACCAGTCAGATGGTTTCCATTTTAGCCCATAACAGTGTGTGCCGGTTCCTTAAATCCAATATTCTTAGCCAGAAGACCTTTGCCCTCTAAACTAATGGCTTCCACACAAGGGGTTACAGTTCTCACCCTGGATATCTTAACCTACAAAGAACCTGAAAAGAAAATGTTCTCTCAGCATTTTCTTCTCCAACTCCGCTTTTTGTGTAGACTCTTAACTTTTCACGAGTTTGAATTAATTTTGATGGCAATGACTGCTTATCTTTAAAGTCTTTGTGCATGTAATATGAATTAGGCGCTTTAGCTCAAGCAGCTCATCCATGATGCCAGAAAAGCTTATTTTCACCACATTCATCTGGCCACAAACCTGCCATGACTACTGTCGCTGTCCTCTCTGGGATATCATCACCATTCCTCAGATTTCCCAGAGTGGACTGCCCCGACCCTGCATTTCCAAAGCCAGGATAGATTTGTGTATCCTCCATGTCAATTACAATACTACATCTCCTGAAACAGAAGCTGACTATCTAAACATTAGTTACATTTTGCTGACATCTTCGGTCACCCCATTTCACTTCCTCTGTATAGGCTGAGTACATTGAACATGAAGTAACTTCTGAGCTTTAGTTAATGCACTAAAAGGATTGTGATGCAAACAGCTCCACACTTATAAAGACGATGTGCCTGTGTGTTTAAATATGAAATTATCGTAATCCAGTTTAGTTTATTACTTGTTTTCCTCTCCTCAAAGACAAAAATACCACAATGTGCGTTCTCCATTAGACATTTCTGCAGTGAAAATGATCTAAATTAAATTACACACAAATGTCCGAATTTAGTGCATGCTGCATCAGATTAGACTTAAGTGGAAATAAAAGTAGGGAAAACACAGAAAGAAACATTATATACTTATACTATACTAATAAACTTCAGAATGACATCAAGACGCAGAATGGGTAATGGTGACAAAGGAAGGGAGAAACATCTCCACCAAACACTATTAGATCTCTGGCCGATGAGAATCATCGCAACCATCAACTTGAATATTTTAAAGGAAGCAACACCGTTTTTTTGTATGTGTTTCAGAGGCACCACTGTCATTTCCTCCTCAAGGGGCTGCTGGAAACAGTAAAGCCACTGTCAAGGTACGGGGCTTCACTCGCTGTGGTGACCCAGCAACTGGCGGCCCCCTTTGAGGCTCTCCATCTGTGATCTTTACCAATTGAGCTCAAGAGGCTATGCTCCCCTGGCCCCGAGCTGCCAACAAGGCAAGACTCTTGGCTAATGCCTGCAAGGCTAATCGGCCTGGAAGGCCCCTGTCGACCACTCAGTCTTAGGGTCACATATGGAAGTGACTAGACCTGTTCTAAATCACCAGGGGAGCTTCATAAATCTCTTGGCTGTTTCCTACGCTAATGATTGTGGAGAACCATCTCTCATCCTATGTTGTGTCTGACACTAGTGACACCAATTTACTCTGTCTCCCTCTCCCTAACTAGCGGGAAGTAGATATCCTTGATAATAGTGGTAACAAAATTGCTCTCTAAACAGCCCCAGGTTTTGGTCCCAGGGAGATTTCATTGAGGGAAACGCTGCTACTGAGTTCCAGAAACGGTCGACCAGCACCACATGCAAAGGTTCAATGGTGGATGTCAAAACAGAGCTCCTTCTTGCATTGCGCTTGACTTGATAGACAACATAAACATACCAGTCGTCAAACTTTATGTACATTAACTGAATTTCTCCCGAGTGTGCTGCCTGTTTTTATGTGCTGAGGGTGAAATCCAGTAGACTGATTGTGGAGACAGTAAATCCGATCTAGTCCTCGATAAGAACAAACATCCCTTTATATGGATGGTTTACAAGTCCATATGTATTTTCCATTCAGGATGTATTTAGTGAGAAGGTCCGTAAGACCCCAGAGGAAACATATGTCTTGGTTCTCCCTCTCCGGCTAGATTTATTGTTATTATTTACAACAACAGATTCAAAACTCATGTTTATCCCACAGGATTCTGGCCGTGAATCTTAGCCGATTGTGTCCAAGTGCAAGATGTGAAACTGAAAGATGGGAGGGGAAAAACATAAAATAACCCAAATCACTCCGTGTGGCCAAACCAAATATAATTGAGGTGCTCGCTTTTGTGAGCAACAGCACAATTTTGTGGCGAGGGTTTTGGCAGTGACACATGTAAGATAGTCCATAATCTTCTGGAGAAGAAACACCATTGGGAGGGTAAGGCCAAGGGAGGCCAAGAGAAATTGATGGTGCAAAGCTTAGGCACTTGTCCAAGCTGAAGACACATAAAGCTCCATGGTGAATACTGAGCTCCAGCCCAGGCTCACATACAACATGATCTGGGCTTAACATAGTCAATACATTCCATCCATTCTGGCATTGTCTTGTCTGACATGTTGAAGGATGTGAGGAAGTCGGGTGCAGAGAAAGGCCTCTCCCGGCTGACCCATTAGCTGAGGAGAGCGATGTCCAGAGCATTGGAGCATGTCCCCTGCTCTGGGGTCGGGGCTGTTTTATTAATGAGCCAATCGAATGAGTGCAGGCTTGGGCTGCTTGGGAGCACCTTGGGCGGCAAGCCTGGTGAGTGAATGTGGTTTGGAGTCATTCCTGCTGGGACCGCAGTCAGTGGTGTACTCCCTGGTGGGCCACGGTGGAGGCATATTTGACAAATGGACTACTTTAGCGGTGCTGTGCCTGGGGATCTGGGCTCACGTGTTGGCTCATGGATGGTTTACCTGCTCACTTATTCATCTACACTACCTCCTCTGCACGCTGACAGCTACTGATAATGAGGCCCTGTACAGATGAATTGATGGGCAAGGCACCCGATGACACACACATGTGCAAGCACATACACGGGCATTATGCCTGACTGTCCTACAACAGACGATGCTGGCAGGCTGAGGAAGATGGCAGATGGAATTGTGCCACTGGAATCACTACGGTGATGGATTAGAACGAAAAACTGCCAGAGTCTTTTCCGCTGCAATCAGTGACATGGACTTCTCATAACATAGTAGCACCGGTCAGGAGGTAGAATATGAATTTATGCAAATTAATTTCATTCGACACATACAAATAAGACAAGGTACAATAAAACAGAAAGCCTGTGTTTTGCATTTCTGGCCAAATATTTTTTAAACTGCAAAACATCATAATCCTTTTGCGTAGAATCATGCATCATTTATTCCAGTAAGGTGGCAAATACCAAGTTAAGAGACAAGCTTTGCAACAAATCTGTGAGTGTAAACAGGGAGCTGAGTGCATTTATGTTTTATTTTTGTTTCATGCGACGCAGGATTGTGACAAATTCCAGAGCAAGTCTCTCACGAGTGGCACTGCTTTGGTGTCAACACCGAGCGGCTGTCTACGTGTGATGGAGCCAAGATGCGCTGAGCACCACAGCCACCCATGGGATGTGTGCCGAACAAGATGTTGCCTGTCAAGCGGCGAACATTTGAAAATAAATAACATCAATGATGATTTCAGTTTACTTGTCTGGAACAAGTGTGCTTTGAGAAGTGATGCCATCACTCTGCTGGGACGCAATTGCTCCTCTTCACCCCCTGTCTCTTTTCATGGGTGGGGAGTGGGTGGGGGGGGGGCTCGGCATTCTGTTTCTGCTTGAAATTCATCATCAATCTGTCAAAGACTTCAAATGTCTGTCCTAATAGACTGCTCAGTGAGACTTGTCCATTAAAGTCGCCATAATAATAATGCTAGATTTCTCAGTCTCATTCTAACATTAACTAATTCTGAAGTTTACAGGATAGAACAGTTTGGTGGTTTACTGTAATAGCACAAAATAAAAAAAAATGATGAAAATAAAAAAAATCATGAGTAAAAGGAAGCCCTGTTCCAGCTGAAATGCCACTCTGCTTATTTAGCTGTCCATATTAGTGTTTGGCTTTCTTGACGAAGAGCAAAATAGTAATTATTAAGGATGCGTATCAATGAGATTTTATCAATACTACTACTCTTAACGATACCGCTTATCTATCTGGTGCATTACCGGTATTCTTATCACTATATTTTTTTTCTTGTTTAGAAATACACCAAAGCAAACTCACTCTGTTTTTTTTTTGTTGTTTTTTTTAAATAAATATTCTTGACTTCCAACTACACTAACATTAATGTAAAATAAATAAACACAGACATGATTTAAAAAAAAAAAATCACTATTATACCGTTAACAGTGTAAACAAATGTGTGGCGTGCAACAATGCGGGAACATGCCGTTGGGCTGCAAATTGCACCTGAGAGGTGAGATGCACATTTTCAACGTGTTTTAAGACCGCTTGTAGTTCCCCGTGACATGTTAACGAGTGATTGCACTTGTGACGTGTATTGAGCAGCAACGTTGCGACGTCATGCCTTCGTCCCTCTATAATCTCCAGGCATTTAAACCAAAAATAATGAAACTTTTATTTTAGTGTCATGGTTGCATTGAGTGTAAATAGATCACAATATGTGTATTAATGTATAATATGTGTATTATACCCAGGTACAGAGAAAAACAAACACAAAAAAAACATACTCTTTTAGGTTGATTTTGGGGTGCGTATGATACACAGGATTTTATAGTAGTCATGCCTTGAGTGAAACGTTCAGATGCTAGGTTTGTTATTACTGAATGTTCCCAATGTGAATGATACCAGCTTGCACTGCACGAGTTCGTACGAGTAAGTAATTAAAATCTCACCCCTCTGAGGCTTCAAAACCCATGACTTTGCGGCCCGTGCTACCAGGTCATGACGGCGGGGAGTTGTCGCCACTTTTCCACAAATACCAATCTCACGTATCAAAATAATATAAAAACTACAGGGTTATCCAGCACGATGGACGTTTTTAAATAATTCTTTGCCGAGGACTAAGCGCAGCCTCAGGGGGGATCGTGCCTTTTCTGTTGCCGATCCTTATCTCTTTAGAATGAGCTCCCATTGTCTAACTTTAAACTCGTTTTTACACACAGTTTTATTTTGTGGCTTTTGGCTCGTTGTTCTGCAGTTCTTCTGGTATCTACTGTTTATGTGTTTTAATTTGTGTTCTAATTTCCTGATCATTTATATGACACCATATGGAAAGCCCTCCAGCTGTTGTGAAATGTGTTATATAAATAAAGTGATATTGTATTGTACATTGGTTCAGGAAGGAGTCACAGGCAGATTGCTTCTCACACATGGTCAATCTGTGGGCCAAGATGGCTAGTCGCCAATAGTTAATATTCATTTTAGATTAACATAAGAGAATAATCGTAACAATAACATTAATATGTCCTAAATCAATAAAAAAGATTAAATTTTCCATGACCATTATTAGAAATGTTAGGGGTGGATCTTATGTATACTGCAGTTTTTCAAAATTCAGTACCCGGGCCAGTTCAGTACCAGGCGTATGTACCCATGTCTAGTAATCATGGTGACAAAAAACAATGATACAAACTTAATCAACACAAGTACACATCAAAGTTAAGGTTCTCCTATGTTTTCATGATTACGTTGTATATCTTCTTTTTGTGCAAAATGCCTATTGGTGGCTTGGCCTGGCAACCAGTTCACCCAAAGACAGCTGGGATAGTCACCATCATTCCTGCAACCCTAGTGCAACTCGGAGAATGGATGAATAATTTTTCTGTTTTCTATTTGTCATGGGGAACATTAGTTTGACAAAAAGAAAAAGAGAGGAAATTGACGTTCTAACACCCCCCCAGAAGGATTTGTGTTTCAGTTCTAAGGTTCCGCTGTAAGTCTATTTCAGGCTGAGTCACATTTTAAGTGATTATATTGAATTTTATGGCCCTAATGCAGCAATGTAATATGTCAAATGATGACACTTTTAAAAACACTTCACAAGAACAATTTGTTATCTTGACCTGGAACTAAAAAATATATATTTTTTAAAAAAAAACTCAGAACATGAAGACAGGTAAAAGCATTCATCAGATCCATGCATGCCAATGCAGTTATTTTGGCCTCATGCACATTGGAATGAAGCCCAGCTGGGAGGCCTGAACCCATCAGTCTAAAAAAAAAAACGTCCAAAGAGCACTTGTAACACAAAGAGTTTCATCTATGCTCCTTAAGAAGAAACATCTGTTCACTCTGACCACATCTCTACAGTCAATCCTAGGTCAAGAGTAGGAGAACAAATGTGTGCTGAGCACATGTGTCTGTCTGCCATTGCGCCAGCCAGAGATTACATATCAGAATGTTCTTTTGGCAGTACAGCAAAAGAAAAAAGGAAGGCGTAAGGGGGGAACAAAAATCCCCCAAGTATAGAGACTAGATCCAAGGCATCATAAATTGTTTGCAGTGTGTTCATCTCCAAGACTGGGGGCAATCTCAAGTGTGTGGATGTTGTGATTAGGAGAGAGGGGTGTTTAAAAACAGTGTGACTGGTTGATATGAAAATTTGTTGACGTGTGGAAATGAGTGTTAACATATCTGGGGTTGGTGGTTGCGTAGCTGCTTCTTGTTTGAAGGCTTGACCGACTATTCCATTCAGCTTGGAATACAGGGGCCACACCCAAACAAGACAAGTGTATACATTAATTTACACTATACTTGTCAGCATGATATTTTGTGCCACAGCCTTAAATCATCCCACGACATCATTTCCATTTTTATATTCCCCAGCTGTCTAGCTCATAGTGAATCAACCTCTTGCTGTGTAGTACACAGCCACATGCTGTCAATGCCTCCATGTTTCTTTCTCACTCACCCATAGAGGATCTGGCTTTGATTGGGTTATGCTCTGCAGGACAATCGATGGCCGCTTAAAGGCCCCTAATCAAGACCAGAGCGTAAGAAGGAATAAAATCGCCTTTTTGGCTACTGGCCTGCAAGTTTGTCCCTCTTATTCTGCCTTTGCCCCTGCACTCAAAGGATTAGGTTTCATTAAAACACTCAAGAAAGATCTTTGTGGGTCGTCTTTTGGCCAGCAAGTCAATAATCTAATATGGTTTAAAAATGGTATTAGCTTCTGTTTTACAGAAACTCATGACAAGCACAGGGCAACCCAGATCCCAGAAAACTAACCTTGACCAGACATTGTATAACTCATGCCTTAGAAAAGAGCGGGGATATGTATTAAGTTGTCCTGACTGAGAACCAAGGCCAGAACGCAAATCACCCTCGTGCCATTTGCGGCTGGGCTTAGCTTTTTATAATATGCCCTCTCAGGTGGAGTCATGTCGTGAGAAGGTGGGTTAATGAGCGCCAGTGACTGCTATCATCCCCAACAGTGCCAAGATCCCTGGCCTTTATAAAAGAATCATATCCTTTCATCCTAATTAAAAGGCAATACTTTTATCAGGCGGTTGACCCTGGTGAACCTGCTTCCCATCTCCTTCTGACAATCAAACCACTATTCTCATCAATTCACACTCTATGCCTCAGATGACTTCTTCACTCTCACTTGAGATCCAAAGCGATATCGGACAGAAGCTTCTTGAATGCATGCGCCCCATCAGAAATGATGAGATATTCTGTAGCAAGGTGAACTAATCACATTCTTTCTCATCTTTCTTATTGTTCCGTTCAACTTATTTATTGTCAGTGAATGTGGGATTAGTTGGCTCTGTCTTGTGGCTCACAGTTACTAAGGAAGGCTGTTCTATAAGGTTAGTTGCATTATTACGGCAGTGCAAGTGTACATCCATCCCTCACATTACCTTCCCTTTGAAGGCAAATACAACAGAATAGCCTCAGCAAACATATTAATGACTTTAGCAAGGGCTAATTTCTTATTTATTGTGAAGCTTGACAATTTGCATTCCTATTACTGACCTCAGATCATTGCATGCCTCTCCCTGTCAAGGGAAAATAGTAAAAGGCTCTGTGGCTCACTTATGTCGCCATCTTCCCTTGGCAGGATTTCAACTGGGAGGGGTATGGAGGCTTGATGATGGGCGGTGGTGCAGGTTTGTAATTGTGCAGGGGATTTAGACATTACAGAGGAAAAAGGGCTCTCTTGGGACTAGGCAGTTGATCAGCCGTGGCCCCGGTGGAGCAAGCTAGACAAATAACAAATGACAGCTCTGTGATTAAATCAAACCTTCTCCTTTAAGTGTTGAAGTATCTGCCTGTCACTAACAATCTAGGGCTTGTTAAAGCGCCCTTCCCCCTCCTCCCCCACTTAAGTGCCCTGCCTCCTCTCCCGCTGCGGTGTCCCATCAAGCTCTTGTCCCCTCCTCATCCTCGACCCTCCCTCCTCTATTTTCCTCTACCCCCAAAACACATCAATCAAACAGCTCCCACTGGACAACCTCCCACCTCCTCCCGCCATACTTCTGGCTAGCCATCGATTCTCAAGAGAATTATTAGAGCACACACACAGACAGACACACATGCTCGATACAATAAATTAAGTTGTTTTGCATAGCATTTACAAGCTCATGTAATATTAATATAGGAACTAATGCAGTGAAATAAACACATATAGCAAGCTTTACTACACCGTGGAGACCTCTATAATATAAATCTATACAGTGCAGTTATAGTTCAAAAACATGGAAGAGCGGATCCTTTTTTTTTGTGCTGAAAATCCAATAAAAATAGTAATATACCAAAGGTATGTGCTCATAGGGGAGAAGGATCTGCTGACCTACCTCAGATTTTATTGTATGATAGGGCAAATGGTCTATGGGTGGGTCCATATATACGCTTCACAATGAAACCAACAGTCCCACGGATACAAGCATTTATAACAAGCACCATGATCGTCAGAGCAAATGACAAACAGGAGGAGCTAGAAGTGAGCTGACCTTATAAAATGTCTGGCTGCTCTGCTGCCTGTTGGCCAAGCTGTTGATGTCTGCACAGAGCTATGATTTAAGGCTAAATTAGTATTCATCACAGCAGTCACAAGCCATTAATCTAATATCGCCAACATGAAATGATATGCAAATTGCTGCCATTGTAATGCCACATCATGCCTCACTGCTTCAAAATGGCCACTGTTTCAAAATGTATCTCCAAGCCTGAAAAATACTAAAAATGGCTTCACATTGACTATAATGTGATTTGACAAAAACAGAGAGGACGTTGCAACTTTCAACTAGCAGGAGAGAGGCTCTAACAATTTTTCACATGGGAAAGATATGTTAATGCTGGTGACTCACCAAGTCTATTCAATATCAAAGTCAGATCTTGCATTGCAACTGAGCATGGGAGAGAATGTACAATAATGTTTCTAAAACGGATGGAAACAGACTGGACTATACGTCTTCACTCGACGACACGAATATATGTCGCAGACAAACATAGTGTCGTAGTGATGCATCATAGACCAACGAGTGGTCATCTGGGATGCTTCATGACAACCCGACGACAAAATTCTGGCATGTCAGAATTTTTGTTCACATGGATCTTTTATAGAACTGCATCAAAATCAAGAAATGTGTGTGTTTTGATCTAAAAACTCAGAAAGGCACCAGAGGAGACACCTTTTTCAGACTGAAAACCAAGGTCTGTGAATGTACCAGGTGCTCAGGAGAGACGGACCACAACGGAGGTCCAGGGAGAGCAATTAACACAAACGAAGCGGCCGTGTCATTAGCTAGTCTTTATTAGCCCCAGTGATCAGTTCAGAGGCCATTAGTCTCCTGTGATCAGACACGTCCCTGGTCGACTCGAGCCATTACTGCGGTTCTTGATGGCGGATGTCTAGTACACCAAAGTCTATGCAATGCTCCATTATTTATTAACATCACAAAACCCCCATTGTAAAAATAATGAGGATTTCTATTTGACGCATTTTAGGATGGCATACCTTGCATATTATTGTGAGAGAGAAACACTTCTCATTGCGACAGTAGTTTATTATTTCAGAATGCCAAACAATAAATCGTTACTCCCCATCCAATAGCGCAATTGTAAATTCATATAACGAATGTTTTAAGGAAAAAGTGTCTCCACCATGTTATAAAAACTCCAACTCCAAAAAAATGTCCTACTATTGGGTATAATTACACCACTCGACAAAAACAAAGAAACAAGTGACCTTGCCTGAGGAAATTAAGTTGCAAATACATTAAAATGACTTTTTATGTTTCCTCTAATTAACTGCTAAACGAGAATTGTACCCTCACTAATTTGTTTCTGCTTTGTGTGTTATTTATCATGGAACCTATTTGACAGCCCAGTCTACACAAATGTGTCTTTCCCACTGGGAACTGAAATATACAATGTCTCGCTCTGTACATTGTGCAACATCGCTTGCGGCTGGGGTGCTCCGGGACATTTTGTTGTACACCTCTCTTTTGTGTGCTGTGTTGCATGCTGGGAAAGAAACACCCCGTGTGTTGTTCCTTTCCTTTGCTTGGGCCCTATGAGACTTTCCTGCTAATGTTCCCCTCCTGTTTTACAGCAGTGTTTCCTGGAACACCCCCCTACCAGTCATCAGATGCTACATTAAGGCAGCACTCTGAAGTCTTCCTTCACCACTAAGGGCCACTGATAAATAACTTATGGGAGAGAGGATTCAAAACATCTCTCCTATTACTCGTCTTGATTCATTTTTTACAGCCCCTAGGGCCCCCCCTCCATCTGTCCTGCACTTCAAACGCGTCTGAATGCTCTGAGATACTTTCCGTAGTCTATCCTATGGGATCCATGTGAAGGCAGAGAGTGCGAGGGAGAGAGAGAGGGGAGGGATGTGAGCCGGGTACGTGGAATGTGCAAAAGAAAAGAAATGACAGCGGCAGTAGCTTTGAGTGGCACAATGTGCCAAAAGCATGTCTCCCATCACCTTTCTTTTTGAATATTCTCCATGGAGGGAAGAAAGGAATCAAATTACGACAGAAAGGAAGGAGGTGAGAGGCATGTGTGGAGTGAGGGGGAGATTTGTTGTGGAAGAGTCGAGGTCCCAAGCAAAGCGGCAACCTGTCTGTCAAATTCTAACACGTCCAACAACTCGAAATGTTCTCAATCGCAATTACAAATGAGTCCATTAGGCTGCCGTCTGCTTCAGAGTGCATTATGAAGAGAGTAAATGGGAGGGAATGTTTCTTAGGTGGGAGGTGGCGGTTTTCGCGTCGCATAATGAGCCAAACAAACAAACCGACACTTGTAATTTGATGTGACGTCGACAGTAATTGCGTTTGATGCCGCAGGGATGCGTGAAGGTGGAATTGGGCTGTGGCGGCTCTGCTTGCAAGTGATAGTTATGGAATATAAATTGGCCTTGCCTATATTCTGAAAGAAGAAAATAACACACTCCACTTTGGGTTAGGCCATCACAATGGTGTTTAAGGCAACACCCTATCAGTTTAAATGGATTTTAAATTAGCAGGGAGAGCAGGCCTCACAACACTTCTCAACTGGGTAGAGCACAATCTGCAAATATGTCACAAGTGTATTTTGATGGAGTCCGGATGGCTTTCACTGATCCATATTATTGCAATGATGTACTCTCTGCTTTTCAATTACAACTAGTCCCATCTCAAATAAATTGAATTTGTGTATTAGCTGGCAAATGACCAATCTAGACAAAGGTAAAAATAACTTTGTGAATCATGCCTCTTGAAACACATTGCAATGAAGGTAATTATTATTATTATCATTATTATATTACTATTTAAACCCGCCCTTTTTAGACGCTTGATCATACAGAATGGCGTAGTTGGATGGATTTTTTTTATGTCCAACATGGGTGTTTGAAATACTCTTCTCGGTGGTTGTTTGTATTTTGATATTTATTGGTTGATGCAGTCGTAGAGGACAAACATAGAATGAATAAAAAGCAGAACAATAGCAAAATAAGTATATAATTTCCATAACATTACAGAGTAGTCTGTGATGTAAATGCAGGAAGAAACAAGTAAAAAAGTATGTAGCAAGTAGGGAAGGAAAGCACCAAACTCCCGCACCGCAAACCAAGTCACTCCAAAATTAAAATTTTTCCCAACTTTGTCCTGCATGTTATTCCGAAATTCTCAAATGTATAGCCCCACCCACTCACTTGCATGATGCAGTGCAGTGGTTCACTGCGCTGTTTAAGGAGCCCTGGGAAGACGGCAGACGCTGAGCCATCTTAACAACAGCCACTTGTCCACCATATGCGATTACAACGCTATTACCGTTGTTGAATGTCTGTATTTTTGGAGGATTTGTGTAACTCCTCATGTACGTCCAACGAACTGTCAACGGTTCCTGTGAAAATCAGCAGCTGGCTTCCAAAGCACGTGTACTTTTATTCAAGGCCAGGGAGAAGTACTTGCAGTCATGAATAACAAGTTTGATTTTCCCTCCACATGTGCAATGGTGTGCTGGTGAAGTATGGAGGCAAGAGGTGAGCCCAAATGCAGGGAAGCAGGAGAAGCAAGGCACAAATGCAGGATGTCCTGACCGCCCCCCCCCCCCATGTATTTCTGAAAACCAAAATGCTACCAAGGGTAGGTGGGAAAAGAAAATACATACTAAATCAACAAAATCCTAAATAATAATAATAAATAAAACTTCAAAGTACTTACACCAGGAAACAAAAACATCAAAAGTCAACTACAAGTATCAAGACAAGACAAGGGGGACGTAATTTGTGAAAGCAACATAAGCAACAAACACAATGATGGAATATCATTACTGACCCAGAAATGCCAGATTTTTCAACATCTTCAGGGTCCGAGCATGTGGACCCACACCTCCAATCTATATCCTTTCCTTTTGTATGCTACTCGATGCACCTCTTCCCTGTCAAGTTTTAGTTAAAGAATATCCACCATTAAGCTCATATGGGTTGAAATTCCAAGGTGTCAACCCTTCAAAATGATTATGATGCTTCAAATTGCATCTCTTGCCCTAAGAATTTAATTTATAGAGCACAGATTAAACATTATTGGTGAGAGGAGCACGGTGGCCAGTAGAATAGAGCGTGTCCTTTTGTTTCAGGCATTTATTAGTTATGGAGGATTTTAAACACATTTGAAGTGCTCATTGCATGATTTTTAGACATGGGGACCAATCAGCCACATCCCTCAGCCAGCCATCACCCCAGTCACTGTGTCATGATTTGTATTTGTTATTTTTGGTTTAGTATTTAGTTTCATGTTTTGGCCTTGTGTTCCTGTGTCTTGTCTCGTCTTGTCTATTGTATCCACCTGTGTTCGTTTACCCAAGCCCTTGTGTTAACCAATCCGGTCCTTCCAACCCTCCGTGTCTTGTCCAGGTTCTCCTCGTTGTCTCGTCAATTCGTGTGTATTTAGTTCCCTGGTTGCTTTCAGTTCTTGTTGGTCCATTGTCATTGTCACTGTCGCTTGTCCCTGTCCCTGTCGCTGTCGTCTGATGTTCATGTCCCTGGTTTAATACCTGTCTCGCAGTCCGGTTTAGTTTTGTCAAGTCATTGTGTTTTGTTCATGCCGGTTCATTTGTAGTTTTTGATATTTAGTTTTTCCAAGTTCTAGGTTCGCCTTTTGTTTTTGTTTAATAAAGACCCTTTGCGTTTCCCACTCCTCACTTCCCTGCATTTGGGTCCTCCTCAACCCCAACTCGGTACGTGACACACCGCCCAGAATAAAAGACACCAGCCAATACAATCCCCGCAGTATAGCAACAGGCCCCCACTCATCAACGGGGACCGACACAGGGGCCTGCCACCACCCCAGAGTGGTATCAATCCGTAACTGACGAAGCTGTGACCCCTGCCAGATGGAAAAGAGAGCTGGCGAGGGCGCCCGAGACCGGAGCACAAGATAAGGACCGCAAGGTCTGCCATGAGGCAAGGGTTTAGGGAGTCCCCACACCTTCCCAGCTGTCCGAAAAGAGGGGGCCAGTCATGCCGTATGCCTATGAAGCTAATAAAATGTACGAACAATTTCTTCCATCTACAATTTGGAAGTTTTTGTAGCTTTTATATTGTAGTAAAGAGTCATATATCACATTTATAAAGCCCAGAGATATCCTAAAAGCAAACTCATTACCCCAGTATTTGCAGAGATTTTTCTGTGGGGGCTCTCCTATTAACTCCACATTCCCATTGAATGAATTAAGGCTTTAACTCTGCAATGAGTTCACACGATAACTGAGTCTCCTTCCTGATCATTATTGGAGCTACGGAGTTACAAATGCCCATATTGTTTTTCCTTGTACTGTTTGTACATCACTCAGATGGGAACAACCAGTCTTTTATTAATATGGACTGCTTCATCTTACTCACTTGGAGAGTAGAACTAATAAAATCATGAACGTGTTAAGTAATTTGAAGACAGAAAGTTTTGGTTTGAGTTGTATGCGTTACCACTTCTCTCCAGCTGGGCTTAACCAAACAAAGAAGAAAAAAAATATCTGAAAGCTTTCTGAGGACAACCCTAATGTGGACGGTTTGATGAAGCTGGGGTGAACTTAGCAGACATGAATCTTTAAGATTTAAAGGTGCAGATAAAAATTTATAGAGGCATGCTTGGAAGGTGGCCATAGTGAACAGCTTGGCGAGCAGAGCAACATCACAGTGGGATGCCTAATAAGCTCTGTGCAATTTTTCACCCTGTATTTTAGCAATAAAAAAACAGTTTAAACAGCCTCCCCCAGAACCACAGCCGCTGCACTGCCTGCCATCTGGAGCCTGCTTTCATTTTATAATCCAACTGTCATTAAAATGCTTCTTGGCAGTTTACAGCTCGTTCCCCCTGTGCAGATGTGGAAACGATCTTCAGACGAGGGCCCTCTGATCAAAGTGCTCACTGCTGTCAGACACAACACTTACCACCCTCAGGCTACCTTCCAGTCCTACCCGAACCGAATACTCCCAATATTCATTTGTTTATTTATTATACCAAGTGCACCTCTTGCTGCAAAACTCAGGTAGGTCAACGCTTAGTTAAAAGTTAGAAAACTTTTTCTGTGCACATAGAGTTTGAAGATTGTCTGCTTTTTGTTTTTGTTTGCTAATATTAATGTAAATGGTGAATAATAATATGAACAACTTAGCTTTATCTAATTCATAAATGAAAGTGGAAGAAAGCGGCATAAAAACACGCCTGACCCAGTTTTTTTTATTGCCTAACCTATTCAGTTTCCCTTTTCCGTCAAACCCTACTACATCAAAGCAAATCAAAGTTCTTATCTGTTGGTTTTGAATAGGGCTGGATAAGTTTGGCATGTGAGTGCAGCTGCCTGATTCAGGTTATTTAAGTGTAGCCATTATAAATAAAGTGAATACAGCAGCCATGATGCCAACCATATGTGAACAGGATCACAACCAGAATTTATTGGATGATATTATTGATGCCAGATGTAAATCATTTATTTCTAAAAATTTCCAATGTAATTGTTCCAACAGCTGTTACGAGTGCCTTTGAAGATATGACATATATATATATGCGTGTCATCTTCAACACCATTTATCCTACAGGGTCGTGGGAGGGTGCTGAAGCCTATCCCAGCTGACTTTGGGAGAAAGGCAGAATAACACCCTGAACTGGTCACCAGCCAGTCGCAGGACACACAACCGTCACTTAGCAGGAACCGATCTCATGCTGCCCACACACAAGCAAATCAATCATTATTTTGAATAAGGATGGAGAAACAAAGACGGATGACGAACAAGCAAAATGGGTTAAAGTGCCCAACTATGCAAATATATATATAGTTTATCATTGATTACCGATAATGTATTTCCAAAGTTAAACAATTATAAGTATGTCTCTTTAGCCAACAAACAAAACAAACCATTCTAAACAAGAAAGGAATGGCTCTTTACTGTCGGGAGAACACACTCCACACGAACTGTATGTGTCCATTTATGAATCCTCTCGGTACATCGGAATGTCCAGCACGCCCAGCGAGATGAACGAAATTCTCACACAAATCGGAATCTGATTTTACGCTCGAGCGCTGGTGTGCTATCTATGAATATCCCTGCAGAACCCATAGAAACCAACAGCTTTTCACACTCATATTTTCACGCCACTGAGTGGGAACTGAAGCCACACAGCCCGCGCCCAGGTTAGGCCTATGTACCACAATACATCATCAGTGACTTTCCTATTCTAAAATGGAAAATTTTAATCTAGCAATTCGAAAAAAAACATCTACAAAATGACATTACATGTTGAATGATGAGCAATATTGCTGAGAAAAGACAGCACGGGGACATCAACTGTTTTAAGTATCAGCCAAGACACAAATTTGGTCACTGTAACTTCATAACATAAGTGTTTCTGGCAACAGATACAAAGGTGAAGGCAGTGTCTCTATATCATATCGCTTTTCAACATTCACTGTGTGTAGCCAAATTACTTACAGTCTGTCCATCGACCTCAGGCCTTCTCACTGATGTGTCATAGCGTGCATGGCATTAAAGCACCGACTGCGTGTTGACTGAGCTCCCCTAAAGCCAATGACGCATGTTCCCTTCTTTGGCACGCGTCCCAGCATAACAACTGGGGCCATATTCGGTCCGTCAGTGCCATGTGTTTGCTTTCCTCGCAGCACAGCGGTTGATGTCACTCAAAAGCCTGCATCCCTACTTCCCGCCTCCTGGCATTGCTATGGGCATCACAGGCTTAGCAGGTCTGCACTAATGAAGTCAAATTAAGTTAAATGCTGTCGATGCTGCCTGTGTTAGTAGTGCAGCTCAGACTCAAACTTCAGTTGTCATAAAGAGTAGCAGAAGCCCAGGCTGCTTTGGTGACGCAGATATCTCTTCAATGGTGCTGACTTGATCCTCAGTGTCCATACAAACCTAAGAGGTCAAGGTTGACAGGGATGTTTTGGAGGAAACACAGGTTTTTGTCTCTCATTACAGCCACTGGTAAGTGAAACAGGAAAGTAATTGGCAAATGAAAATTAAGTGAAAGCCATCATTTCAGCCAAATTGAAGCATACAATGCCTGATAGTACCGGGTGGAGATCTTTCGGGTTAGGGTGCGGACATTCGCTGATTATTGACATGGTGTCAGTGAGGCATATTTGGCAGTGCATTAGACAAACGCATGGGCACTTGTACAGAGTAGGCTGTGCTAGCAACCCAGGACGAGCCAACCAACCATCTCAGCAGGTTGTTTTGTCACGCAAGTTTGGCACAGAGATTGTCAATATGATGCTTTTGTTGGTGAAGCTTCACTTCTAAGTACAAGAGGAATGGATTATGCAGAAGTGGAGTCTGAGTGAGTGTCTAGATTCATTGTTGTTCAAGTGGAATGATGTGATGGTGGTCTTGGGTAAACTCAGTCTGAGTCACGACCTTCCCAAGTTTTCCATTATTAAAGCCATATCGGTATTAAGTGCTTCTGCCACCAAACCAAAAGCCTTTGTGAGAGAGGGGAGAGCAATGCCGGTCATCAGCATATCTGTACTGGTGAGACTGGGTTTTAAAAATATCTGTTGATGTTAAAGAGCGTGGGTAAGAGGCATGATCCCTGTGGCGCTACGTTTCTTAGATGGGGAGGACGGTTCAACTGTTCATAACTGATCTTCAGCACAAAGGTTTGATTTGCCAGCATGTTGGTGAGAAAACGAACCATGTGCTTGTTCGGGATAGTTAGTGCCAAGCATTGATGTCATGCAATGTTGTAGGAGTTGGTTAAGTAAAAAAGCTAAGGTGTAATTTACGCTATTTTGTCCTGCTTTGGAAATCAGCTACAATTATCTGACATCTTCAATTAGCCTACAGATATTTATTACCAAAAATGTTTAATATTACCTATTATCATCAACTAAAATGTGTTTGTTAAATTAGATAAAGTCCTTAAAATGCTTCCCAAGGATTATTAGTTTATCATTTCAACGTTTAATCGTCACATCTTGCTGATGCTTTTAGATTTTGCACACTGTTGGAATTGTGTGACATGGCGAGTGGAGTGAGTCACATGGGTGAAGACTGTGGCAAGTGTGGTCAAGAAAGACATTAGAGTGAAATAGGTCATGCACCCAAACAGAGCAACATTGCGGCGAAACCAAATGAAAGAAATAGTTGTTTCCGCTCAAGGTGTTTTCAAGCTTCAAAACTTCGTGACACTCCTAGTTAGCTGGTCTAAGCTGTTATATTTATTTATTTATTTATTCAATGCCGGGTGTTGTTGATACAAGAAATATGTTTAAACTGAAATTTATATGAGGATTTAAAATTGCCTCACTGAAAATTTTACCAGAAAATACAGTTTGCTGCTAAACATCGTGTGAATTTAAGAAATAAAAACAGCTGATTATATAACAAATGAAACCAATTGGACATTGTTAAGTGTATGGTATTAAGTACAATTATAGTTTATCCAAATGCACATTTATTCAATCGACTTTTCAGTTGGAAAGTCAAATAGCGAAATAAACGAAAGCTGCAGCACTACATTCAACTCCCTTAAAACTGTCATAATTTTGGAGTTTAATAAAACCCTTGCTTCACAACCCAATTCCTCTTCAAAAATATTAAATTAGTTCTTAAATTAAGTCATTCATTAGCAAAACTGTTCCTCAAAGAAAAAAAAAATTAACTAGCTTTGGGCTAAAAGTAGAACTATTGCTCGCTGTCAACACTCATGCAAACATTAGTTAAAAAATAATATGCATTATTCAAAATAAGTATATATTTACATTTATTCCATACTCTCAAGAATATTGGTACATTCTTAAATAACCAAATGCAATTTTCCATGTGTTCATTTAATTTTTATAGCCATAAACCTTTGTGGTACGATCTGTGAAAACACATTGACTTGAATTATGACTTCCTCGAACCAAAACTTGACCCAATTTGAAACTTGGTTCTTGTTTCTTTTTTTACAATGACTGGGGATTTGCTTGAAACTCGAAGGTTACGACTTGAGACTTCCTTGTGACTTACTCTCACCTTTGCTCCCTAGTAACTTGATCATACTTAAGGAGACATTATTTTGCCTCCTCTAATTATCCGAGCCATGTACCTTTTCCACAGGCTGGTACGGATCAAAGCAGCATGGATTTGCGCATAAAAGAGTGCAGTGAATGAGGATTTGGGCTTAATTGAAGGCAGCTGCCCCTGAGCATACTCTCTCAGTTTCTCAGATTTCCACTTTTCATAGAAGTTCACTCACACAATATTCCCTCCAGAGTCCAAGGGACTTCCATGATTTTAGATCTGGCAGTCGTTTCTGCAGTAAACGGAGCTGCAGCTCTAACCGTGCTTTAACCGACTCTGCACAAGTGAACATCGGCGAACATTTTGGAAAGCTATTTACCACATTGCAACATTAAGGGCATACCGAAAAAAAAAAAAATTGCTGGAAAGATAACACTAGTCAACAGTGAGTTTTAATCAGAGGTGGATTCTGTCTGTCAACTAAACGTGGTGTTGATGATGAGGATTTTTTTTAATACATCAGGTTTTGAAGATTTGATTTTTTTTGTTTCTGCTTGACCTAGAAAAGAAAAAAATGCTGAAACTAACCCTTAATTCATAAATGTTACTCAATATATCACTGCATTGGACATCATATTATATTAGTATATTAATATATTATTATACAATAATAATTATTATTACAAAAACCCAATGTGCTAAAAAAGAAAATGAGGGCAGATTTGGAATTAGTGCAGAACAATTGTCTGGAAAAATTTTACTTGCGTCTCTGATTAGAAAAAAATCAGCAACAATTTGTTGACTTGTGTAATAATCTGTCATCTCCTGGTACTCTTCTGATTTAATTTCTATTGCTGAAATGTCAAACATCACAATGTAAGCAATCACACACACTCATCTAGTGCATCCCAAGAGGAAAATGCAAATGCAAATTTTATTCTATAAACCAATTAAAGGAGCTAACATGATTAGGAGACGGAGTGTGACTCAAGTAATTCCCTTAGGGCAGAGGTACGGCGGCTAAGTAAGTGGCCATACCAACTTCTTAAAAGTAGTTGCCGTGCCCTAACTTGCTCCTTCTAAATTGCCTTAGCCTTGTAACTTGGCTCTGTTGTGTATCACTCATGATCTGAGCCCAATAAGCTAGCAATAGCACAACGGTGCAAAATGGTGTTCTTTGCCTGACAGTTGACATAGCATAACTTACAGAGCTCTATGCTCACTGGCCTATTTGTCCCAGAAAAAAAAATGGTTAGTCTTTCGGAATATTCATTTAAAGATTTAGGCTGAGATTCATTCCATGCCAAAGGGGATGTAATGTTTCTTCAAGGAAAGTGTAACCCCAACGACAACAGGGACTTCTATATTTAGCCACAATTGCAGAGGCCATTTGTTGTGAAAGAAAATCAAGCCCTCCTGTGTTAAGCAGCCACGTTCTGCCAAGTCAAGTCACAAAGTGCCAGCTCTTAACACACACAGTCTTGCATTTCCAGCCAGACGACATGTGTAAGTCATTATAGTCCATCCATGTTTATTGAATAAAACCCCACTTAAGTGTTATGTTTATGCACGGTCAGAAACACTCAAATCTTACATCCATGCACACAAAACCATTTGTGTCTTTTTCTACTTGCCACAGAACATCTGCAGCCAATCTTGAGTCAATTTTAATTGTATTGTTATTCGAAATACATGACTTAAAAAGTAAGAACATATTGGCATGTCACTTCAGGATAATGGAGACACACAACAGGTTTTGTCTGTTTGGCTGCTGCTTCACTGGATGCGTGTTGCATAAACTTTTGATTTTGCACATGAGTTAAGACTGCATCATTTAAACTGGGGTGCATGACATAAATTGAGCTGTGTGTTAGTTTTGTAAGCTTAGTATTTTAAGTTCAGCCTTGAATCAGAAAATCACATTCCACAACAACGAGTACCAACTTTATGTCCCAATGAAGTCAGTAAACGTGTATATTATACTTAAACTTCATCACAAAGCTTGCTGCTCATGCTCACTTTTTCATATCGTCTGCACATTTGTGTATGTGGTAAAAAGCGATTGTGAAATCCCAATCAAGACAAAATCTGAAAGGCTCGTTTCAAGCTACGTTTTTAACAGAGGCTGCTAAGACGAAATGCTGCAACACCTTTTCACCACCTGTTGTATGATCATTTTAATTCTCATCGACACCATCACTGGAGCTCTATTGCGTAAGCATGAGAAAGAATCCACACTCAACGATAAATCCTTTATATGCTCATTGTCTTATATTTGCTGACATCATGCGTGATGAGAAATTCTGAGGCATTTTTTTGTAAAAA
Source organism: Idiotropiscis lumnitzeri (assembly GCF_059441095.1). NCBI lineage: Eukaryota > Metazoa > Chordata > Actinopteri > Syngnathiformes > Syngnathidae > Idiotropiscis > Idiotropiscis lumnitzeri. Next base: position 39,926,571 of record NC_142391.1, on the reverse strand, counting down.
AAAAAAATAAAAAAATAAACTTTAGCGTATTTTGATGTTGAGGCTTCATTGTGCCAACATACAACTCCGAATAGAATTAAGAGACCACTGCAAATTATCAAATCTCTGGTTTTGCTATTTTTAGGAATATGTTCGAGGAACATTGTCTGTTCTTGGCTGCCAGGATGGCCGAGTGGTCTAAGGCGCCGCGTTCAGGACCCAGTCTCCCCAGGAGGCCTGGGTTCGAATCTCGAATTTCCCCATTGTGGGACTAATAAAGGGAATATTATTATTATTATTATTATTATTTTGTTCTATACCTCACTGACAACGTAACTCCTAAATTCCAAATATAGCCTTTTAAAACATTTTTTGGTAGAAATGGAAACAAATGATGAAAATAGCTCAAAACTATAGTGTTTTAGATCTCAAATTATTAAAAAATATCATAAATAAAAATAATAATAATCAAAAACAAATTACAATTTATTCAAACACACTACTAATGTATCATGCAGCTCAGCTTTGTTTGATAGCTTGTGACCATTCATCTTCCTCTTGGTCGCATTTCAGAGCTTTTCACTGAGGTTCAGGTCTGGTGATTGGGCTGACCATGACAAGGTCTTGATCTAATGGTCGTTCATCCGCATCTTGATTGAGCTCATTGTGTGGAACGCAGCATTGTCCTGCAGGATAAACCGATCGTCTCAGTTGGGGAAAATTGTCAGAGCAGAAGGCAGCTATCTTTCTTCCACGGCAACCTTGAATGAGGCCTAAGAAATGCGTCTTTTGCAATTTTTAAATTTGGTGGTGCGACTTGCTTACACTCTGCGGGTCATCATTTAACCATTAGACATAGAGCTGTTGAAAATCAGACCCATCAGATAAGATGAATTTAGGCCAGTCTTGTATGGTCCAGTCCTAGTTGTGTTTTGTGGCATTTTTCAAAATTCATTTTTCCTAGCTTTGACTTGATTCAATTCTAATAAATAAATAAATGAATTAATGCGCGGGATGGTGAAAGACGAGAGGTTCGTACGACTACCTGCTAAAACAGGTTCGATCGAGAGGGTTCAATCCCGGGCTTCAGCCTTCCTGTTTGGAGTTTGCATGTCCCCCGTGCCTGTGTGGGTTTTTCCTGGGTACTTTGAATTTCTCGCTCATTTTGAAAAACATGAATGGAAGGTTTATGGAACACTCTAAATTGTCTAGGTGAGATGGTGAGTGTGATGTCTGCCCCACGTTTGGCTGGTAATCCATTCTGGGTGTACACCGCCTACTATCAGAAGACTGCTGGGATAGGCCCCAGAATGCCCGCAACCCTTGTGAGAAAAACCCAATGTGATATATATATATATATATATATATATAAAATAAATAAAATGTAAAAACATATATATAAATAAAATATGCTGCTATTGCAACTTTTTGATTGGTAGGCTACAATGGGTTCTAAAATTTGACAGAGGGGCCAGACCAGGAGCAGATGGATGGAGTGTTTTGGTAACCTCACCTCATCGGAGAAAAAACATACATTTAATTTTAAAAGAAAATAAACAAAAGCATTACAACAAAATATCTGTGTTTAACAGACCAGAATATTGAAAAAAATAAAACATTAACATGGTTTATTCATTTATTTTTTTATAATAATAAAGTTTGGCGGGCCAGATGAAAACATCTAACGGGCCACATTTGGCCCCCGGGCCGTAGTTTGCTCACGCCTGCTTTAGAATATCTTGTCTTTTTCCATCAACAATGCTGACACTTGTGATAACCTTCAAGAGAGTTCCAGAGCCAGGCTATTGTGTGCCATATCAATGGCGCAGCCGCCATCTTCCCTGTCCCTGCCTTGTTTTATGATACGCATTGCAAGTGACAAGCCATCTTTGCTGATGTCAGTAGGGTTGTCTGCTAGATGACCCTGCAGAAGCTACAAGTCTTTTACTGTCATCATCCCTACTCTTCCCAACTTGCATTGGGGCTGGGTTTCACTGTTGAGCTTGCCCTTTGACTCACTTCGCTCAGAACCCCGGATCACACTTGTGGTTGTACAATATTGCTTCCACCTTAATTTCAGAGACAACTTGTCTCTATGTTTACTGTACAAATTGACACACAAATTAGAATATGGTGGGCCTCAATGCGCACATACTTCAGAACTAGTACTGGTAATAATTATGAATAATATCTTGACAAAGATTATACAAATCTTCATTCTTTTCAAAAGTATAGTTGACTAGTAACCAATCTCCTTGTCACCTTGGTGGTCCGACATAAATTCCCCAAGTCCAAACATTATCTCAACCCATTTAATACCATTGATGGCTAAAGACGTAAAAGATCCATTTTTTATTTATTTATTTTTTTACTCGGCTGGTAGTAAATGAGTTAATAAGGCACTAAATTACCTTTTGGGGGAAAATATTAAATGTATGTAATCTTTTATGCAGTAATTTGTCTCCCTTGACTTTTTAAGTTAACCAATGTGAATGAAAGATGAAACAGGAAGAAAAAGACCAAAGTGTAAGGGAGCCACATCGTCCACATGAAGAGGAGGGAAAAAAATGACATCTCCATATTAAGGCCTGTGTTGCCAGCGTCAGTTCTAATTTCTCAGAGCCTGTGGGGAGCTGAATGCAACCAGGCAGCTCGGGTCTCATCTCGTTCCTCCTCCATTTTGAATCAGGGCCGGCAAATCCCAAGCTTCGGGGAAAGGAATATTACTGGCAAATTGGTTTTAGATTAAAGGAGGTGGTGAGGCATTCTGCTTTCTCAGCTCTTTCCCAGGTGAACTTAATCTAATTTCATTAAAGAGATGAGGATGGATGATCACTTGTGTCGAAACATTAAGCTGGTACATTTTTCCCATCCATATAAAAACTGTCAGAAGTTGACAGCGGCCTGGTAGGTGGCCTGTTTGTTGTACAATATTCAAAGTAACTGCATCCTTTAAAGTGGCAATGGTTGGTGATAGGTTCAGTATGTGGGATGGGATTTTCCAACGGCTTGAAAGAAAACAAAACAGAAGCAAAATAAACAATTTTTTCTTTTACATTCCTACTAAACCGATCTAACCCTACTCAGAAATATCTGAGTTACGACCATTAAGACACATGAGCAGACTGCTGCATCTAAACTGATGTTCGCGATACATTACCACGCTACACCAACGACAATTTGGGTGGCAAGGCCTTTCTTGCATATGCCAAATCTACTTTCCTTCACCAGATGAAGTTATCTCTTTACCCGTCTAACTGTTTCTGCACTATGGTGCACAAGTGGTCGTCAGTAAGTCTCCTTCACATTTCTTGTGCTTTGGATTTGAATTGTGGCTGCTCGGGCTTCCACCAGAATCCCCATACCATGCATATATATGCAACAGCCATAAAATGGAAATAAATGGAGAAATATCCCCAAATAAATCATATTGATTTGTTTTTTGTTGTATTCATTTCTTTCAACATATCTGGTATTGGAGCAATCCAAAAGTGATTAAATGTATTCAAGTTACATTAATATTATGGTACTTTTATTACATTACTCACTGCATTTTTTTAACAGGCAACTAGTAGCTGTATGTTTGTATCCATCTAATAGTCAGAAGAATATATGCGTCATATTATTCTATAATGCGTCTATTATTATTATTATTATTATTATATATATAGATATCAATAGAAAATTCCTTTGATCATATTTCTGATAGAAAAAAAAATCTGAACGTAAACTGTGACCATTGTGCATGTTGTCGGCAGAGGGCAGCCACCTCCAAACACTGAGTTAAACCAACGAAGAAGAAGCAGCCAAAAGAACGAAGAAGAGAGAACTTATTGGTTATCGATATTAGTGGAAAAAACAGTTAGCGAGCATCCCTAGCAGAGATCAGTGCTGACTTTGCTGTGGCATGGTGTCATTGGTTTATTCAGATATAGTGTAACTAATTTCAGTTGGGGGCACACCTGGACACAACAGTCTAACGACGTTAATGTGTGAAAAACAGTGTGTGGTCAGGTGGCTCACAATGAAAGGAGGGTTTGTTTTCATTGGAACAATATGGTCAGAAGCGGGCACCTGTCTTGGCAAAAAGCGGAAGCAAATCATCACAACTGGTTAAGTTTGAGTACACACAATTGCAGTTGAGAGGCTTTGCTTCCACTGAGTGGAATCCATTGTTTCACTTGTCAATCACCCCCCCTCATGTCAAATGATAGCTGGTCTCAATAATGTCACACATGCCCTACATTTCACAGCAATTTTCAGTGAATGGGTCATATTTTTCATTGTAGTAGTAATTTCTCTGTAATATCACAGTAGTATCTGTTTGAAATGAAATGAAAAGGCCACTGCTGGTTTAACCTTTACCCAGATGTTTTTTTCCACTTTCTTTCACACAGTAAACCGGCAATGCTTGATTAATATTCTTGAAAAAAAGTACAAGAAGCCACGTTAATTTTCAGCATTGTACCCAACAAGTCATACAGTAGCTTTATTGATCCATGAATTCACATACTTCTCACTAGAAATAACTTCACGAGCTACACAGCTTTGATAATATCCTGCCTGCTAGCAAAGGCTGCAATAAATCACTGTTTTAAACTCACGGCACTTAAAAGAAAAAAAAAAAAAAGAATTTGTGCTTTATTCTTAATCCCAACTATAATGGATTAAGACATTTTACCATCACAAGTGAAAGCTATTGATGACCTCAGTCAAAACTGATTGAGAACAAAAAGAATTCTGTTCTCTTTGGCATGGGACTTATTAGTTTCACTCCATTTTCACATTCATATTTCATTCAGTAAATTAGCTCATCTCTTGGAGGGGTCTCACAAGGTTCGGAGCTTGGACGAAAATCATTAAATCTGTTTATGCTGTTCTACAACATGAGTAGTCTTTGCTAATAATTCACCAAATCTTGAACAGCATCCAAGTGTTTAACCTGCTAAACAGAATGGGGGCCAAAAGTCACATTAAGCTAAATGAGTGGTGAGAACGGACCCTTTCCACTGTAAAGATGTTTTGAAAATTATTGTGACTTTGTTTTGATTCAGAAATGCATTTTTTTCTTTTGTATTTTTTGGGGGATGATTTGTGTATCACAGTAATATGCGTGTTTATCTTCTACTAATATTTCCAATCCCATCACTTCAAACTTCATTTAGTGCTCGTCACATGCTGAAAACCATTGCCACAACCACATCATCAGTCTTCACTACCTTTACACCTTTCGCTAACAGCGACTGTAATCTGTTACAGTGGGTGAGCAAGCAATTTAGCACCAACTATTTGGGATCTTAGTTAAAGATCGCAATCTTAGGAATTGGCCCACAACACTTTAACCGACACCATTGTTCGAGGGAAACACCAGGGCTGTCACAAGGGATGGTCATCGGTATAAACATTCTTAACGATTCTGCTTATCGACGCCTTCTCTGTACTTTTTAAAAAATTTTATTTAGAAAAACACCAAAACAAATAACTGCAAAAAAATTATAAGGATAAATATAAACTATTATTAAAAGAAAACCGGCGTTGAGAAACAGAGTACATGTTGTTGGACTGTAAAAAGTAAAAAGCACTTCTGTGAGGCGAGATGCACATTTTCTACACTTTTGTTAGGCTTGCATGTGTTTGTTTAAATGATTGATTACACTTGTGGCAACATGCATTGTCGCCATAACACTTCATGAAAAGTAACCATGCTTTTGACCGTATCAATTTTGCTCAATGATTATCAATCACTGAGTTTCTGACTTTGTGCGTGAGCACCTAATTTCTATAATCTGTTGAAAACTCTTGCTGTTGCCTGATGTTGCTGCTGCCGAAGCTATGCAGTATCTACAGATCTGACCCAATGTAAAGGACGCCAGCTTGAGCAACGGGCGTGTACAGTTGAAAAACCTCATTCCTTGGAGCTTCCAAAGTCGTTGACTTGGATGCCCGTGCCACCAAGCTGGTGATGTGTTGGCAGCACCGCTTTCAAAGCCCGAGTAAGTGGTGCTCGGACGGTGCAGGAGTCACCATTGATACGCCAATGCCATAATAAAACATTAAAGTAACAGTATAAAACTTGGGATGCACAATATATCCATCCATCCATCATCTGTACTGCTTGTCCTCACGAGGGTCGCGGGGGGTGTTGGAGCCTATCTCAGCTATCTTCGGGCAGTAGGCAGAGTACACCCTGCACTGGTTGCCAGCCAATCGCAGGGCACACATAGACAAACAACCATCCGCGCTCACACTCTTACCTAGGGGCAATTTAGAGTGTCCAATCAACCTCCCATGCATGTTTTTGGAATGTGGGAGGAAACCGGAGTACCCGGAGGAAACCCACCCAGGTACAGGGAGAACATGCAAACTCCACACAGGAAGGCCGGAGCCGGAATTGAACCCACGACCTCTGCACTGTGAGGCCATCGCTGCACAATATATACATAAAAAAATATATACTGATATCACGACAGTGGCTTGTGTAATACGCATATTGCTAATTCATGCAATAATTGTATGCTTTTATCTAAATTTAAATATGTCTCGCTGCCTAATAGTTGGACATCATCTCGGGGAATTACAATTAATTCCAATTATCAAATTAGTTGTCGATTAATTTGATAGTTTCGTTTTGACACTTCTAGCGAACACCTAATTTAGTGGCCACTATTTGGAATCTTAGTCCATAATGTCACAGGTTTATGCGATAATTCCAATAGTATATGGAACTGATATAAGGGTTAAAAAAAACAAACAAACAAAACATTCACAGCCTCCTTGTGTTACATTTCATGCAGTGATGCCAGGGAGTTGCATGAAGACTGACAGGCTTGTAACGTAACTCTATTTCATCAGCTAGCTTGCGGACTTGCTCCTTTCTCGTTTCAATAAAAAGATAAAAGAATATTGACATGCCAAGCTGCACTTAATGTAAATCAGGCATGCTATCAATGTATTATTTATAGGGGACTCTGTAGAAAGTTCTACGGAACTGGGAGCCATGCTTACAGGAGATTAGGAATACCATCTCTTTCATTTACCAGGGAGTAATTGCTGAATGGTAAAGGAATTAGAATGTAGTGAAGTTCCCTCAAGGCACTGCGTCGTTTAAGCATGCGGCTGCCACCAACCAACCATTTCCTAGTGTGAGCTAAACAAATACATGAGACTTGAATGACTGACAACATCTGTCAAATGTCAAACGGTTAAGACTTGTTGATGTGACAACGGATATTTGATTGGATATTTACATAACACACCTACGTTTCCCCAGTTACCCGAAGACAAGGATTACTGCACGGATGAACAAACAAGAAGTTATTTTTGTACGATAACTGCAATGGATTAATATTGATCTCAACCGAGAAGGATGTGATTTTATCAGCAGTAGTTTGTACTGTATGTGTTTGCATGCATACAATTGCCTTGTGTGGAGTTGCGTGTTGGTAAGATCCACATCCAAAATTCCAAAAGAGAAATATGTTTACTCAGCCATGTTACAGGTGCAAAGGTTTATGCCTTGCTAAATATCAGAACTCAGAGAGGGGGCTTGTCTCACGTCCAAGAGAAGGTCATTCCAAATGACCAGTTTAGCCAGACCACGACGTTCCCACCCTCCCGTTGCAATCCCAACGGTCCTCCAGGAAACGCCCCCTTTGAGTGCCGATTTCAAATAATAGTGAGGGTTGGAGCAAGAGGCTGGGTGTGGGGTGAACACCCCTTTAAGTCATTCCTGTATTCAAAACCGGTTATCCAAAGGCCTTCAATAACGGCCCGTCCAAGTATCTATTTTACCCTACGGGAAAAACTGGTCTTTGGGAGGCTCTCACAGCACTTAGCTAAATGAGTAACTTCTCATCTGTTGTAGATTTTTCTTTAGCTAAGCAAAGCATTTAATAGAGTCAATGATAAAATTCTCATTTCAAAGCTTAGTAGATTCAGGAAGATGCCCTCAAGTGGTTAATTAGTTATCTTGATAACAGAGAACAATTTGGTTTTATGAATGGTGTTTCATCAAACAAATCGAGAAGTCATTTTGGGGTACACCAGGTATCAATCTAGGTCCCTTTATTGTTTTTAATTTACATGAATGATTTGACGTTGTCCTGCAACAATCTTCTTCCTTCATTATTTACTGATACAACCAGTTTTCGAGCTGTTGGTGAATCTCTTATTGAATGTATAAATAGTGAATTATCAGAAGTCTCTAAATGGTTTGAGATTAATATGTTAAAAAAATCAATATATGAATAAATAAATAAATTAAAAAAACACTTAAAAGACAAAACCAAAATATTAATTAAGAGAACAGAAATTACTACATAGTGTGTTTGGTATTTGCGTGTAGTTTGGCATGACTGTATTACCTGGAATAATCATGTCAGCAACAATAAATGAAAATGCTTGGTATTCAGAAAAAGATTTACCCTTCTCCTTGGTACATCAGTCTGCTCATAAAACCATGTATAATATTTTTTATATCGTCATTCTTGAAATACCGTAATAGTGTTTGGCCTTCAACATATCTGAGCAAACTGCTGTTAATCCAGAATAGATTTTTGAGAGTTTTTTTTTTTTTGTCTGACACATGTGATTCTTCTTCACTTCATTTTACGAAATAGTCAATATTGCCCATTCATGAGATCAATTACTTTCAATCCTACTTGCATGCATAACATCTACAATGTGCAAGATCTCCATGTCACTTTTCAAAGTTTCTTTGCCTTTTCATCTGCCTTTCATATGTACCCAACTGGACTTGGTAACAATTTTCATCTCAGCTGCCTAAAATAAATTAAAAAAAAAAAAAAAAGGATTTAACAACAGCACCAATTTGCTGGTCCAATTTAAAACCCAAATTACAAACTGTTGGCTATAGATAAGATGCCAGAGGGCCTATGTCAGCAGTGTCAAATGTACAAGGGCCACTGGGTTTTCTTTTTGGTGAAGTTCAAGAGTCATCCAGGTTTCGATTTCCTCCAGACACGACTAAATTGTCCTAAAGGAGAAGTGTCCTTTTTACTTTACGGGATCTGACTTTCTTCTGCATAGTAGTGACCACACCATACAGCGGGACACAGTGGGACAACCAAAGCTAACACAAATATTGCCAGCCAAATAGGATCAGAACCACTCTCGAGTTCTAACGCTAATGACGACCTGGTACCACCTGTTCTTCACGAGTACCGTATTTACAATGCAGTCTGTACAATAATATCAGCCTATCATATGCAGTCATTCAAGTATGAAAAAAGGCAACATATTAAGTTCGGAAATGCAAGCTATTCTTTACTTTCGAAGTTATTGAGGGATGTGCGACCCCAAAAGAGACATTCCATGTTGTTTTATACAGAAAAATGCTAATCTCAAAAACATCCCCATCCCATTCTTGAGTCTTGTAAATTCATCAGCAGTGGTAAGACTGACAGAACGCCTATTCCCTCAAATCCCCCCCCCCACACACACACCAAAAACTATGATTTCCTTCCAAATTACATTTTGGTCGGGTGCATAAACACAGAGAAAGCAGCCTTACCTTGTTGTCAATGTCACTCTCACTGTCAGACTATAAGACAAAAGAAGCAGACAGGAAATATAAGGAATTATTCATTAGGCTCCCCATGCAGCTCATAATCAATGCCGGTGTTATTTTTGTGTACACCCTCTCATTCACTGACAGCTTTCAAAACAAACGATACGGGAAGAACGGAGAAAGGAAAAGTGCAGTAGTCACGGAGAGGTTTTCAAGTTTCAAAAGCAACGCAGCCGCACGGAGCAATTCTGATGTTTCTGTAACAAATTGAATGTTGTGCACATACAAAAGGTATAAAAAAAAAGTGAATCATTCTACACAGTGTGTTCTTTCAAAAAGAGCCTGTTCAATGACTTCACATTCAGCGGCTGCTTGTCATTTAGCCTTCTAACTGTGCTTTTAAATTGGACAATGGTATCTCAAGGGCACAGAGCTTTGACTGTCTGTGTCCTTAGAGCCTATTAAGTGTGGTCTTTAACAATCCACCTTGTGACAAATACCAGTCTTTCAGTTGCATTCCCATCTCTAAAATGCTAAAGGAACTTAATAACAAGGCTGCTTTCAAAAATATGCCTTGTCTGGCATGGTCAAAGCACAAATTGTCTTCTATTCAGTCAGGAATTGAAAGGGGTAGTCTGACTAGTCTAACTGAGGTCTTCAGGTCGTCAGCACTGAAATGTTCACAGAAAAAAAAGCGTATCTAGAGTAATGTAAGTTATTAAATTCAGAAAAAAAGAAATATTTTACACTGGATCTGAACCAAAGTATAAAGTGAAGTGAAGGCTGCCATTTAGAATAACAATACAGTAAAATCCTCAAGTTTGATCCCATTCAACATTTTCTTTACTCGCATTTCTCACATTTGTCAGTGATGCATCTTTGTCTGTAACTGTGAGACACTTTGAAACAAACTATGCGAGAAACTTGCGCTGCGAGTGGCAGGCCTCCCACATTGGACCTCATAGCAGGCTACATGCTAATCAGCACAATATTGAGCAAATAGAAATGAGGGAACAAAACACCTTCAATTTGTCAATTAAGTCACCTTGGAAACATATTTACGTGGACCCTCTTTATTTTGTTGTTTTTGAAAGAGGGAGCTGGGTCAATGGTGACACAGCAGCCTTTTGTTGCCAGTGTGATGGGACCAAATGTATAATTAAGTGACAAGAGTAATCAGTGCAAGGGCTCAGAGCCTTGGAAAGTGGAGTCGTGAGGCAGGGCGCCACTTTGCCTCGTGAGGAGAATTGTAACGATATATCACATTGGTTTATCGATGTGCGATGTATTGCGCACATTGATGCTGGCTACAAATTGACACAAGATTGTTTTTTTTCAGTTATTGATCAATTGAATTGATAATTAATGAAATAATTGTATGCTCAAAATTCCCTTTTATTTTTCATTCAAGTTTGAATGTTATTTAAACTTATTTTTTTGCATGTTTCCAAGCGGCACATGTCTTGATCTGTATTTGTTGTTTTTTGGTTTAGCATTTACTTTCATGTATTGGCCTTGTGTTCCAAGGTCTTCTGTCTCGTCAAGTCTATTGTGTCCACCTGTGCTCGTTTACCCAAGCCCTTGTGTTAACCAATCAAGTCCTTCCAACCCTCTGTGTCTTGTCCAGATGCTCCTCGTTGTCTCGTCAATTTGTTTGCATTTAGTTCCCTGGTTGCTTTCAGTTCTTGTTTGTCCATTATTGCTGTCGCTGTCAGTGTTAAATGTTCATGTCGTCATACCTGTTTCGTAGTCAAGTTTAGTTCAGTCTAGTCGTGTTTTGTTCATCTCTGTTGTTTTGCCCTTTTGATATGTTTGTTTTTCCAAGGACCTTGTTTGCCTTTTGTTTTTCTTAATTAAATACCCTTTAAGTTTCCCATTCCTCGTTTCCCAGCGTTTGGGTCCTCCTCAACCTCCACCGCAACGTGACAGCACATTGGTTACGGAAAGCACGCAACATGGGTCATGGCGGTGAGGAAGACATGCGTTAATCTCTGTGGAAACACTGGATCCTGCAAGAACAGAGATTGTCTTGACAAGATGGTTGCCATGTTTCAGTAATCCCTTGCCACTTAATGCTTAACTTTTCGCGGCTTCAGTTGTTCCCGGATTTTGCCTAAATATTCATTCAAAAAACACAGAAAAGGAATGATAAAGCCATACTGCGAGAAGGCCCGTTGTTTCGGAGATTAATTGACTCTGAGGCTTTGTACGTACCCACGGGCACTCATACAAGGTGCATGATTGGTTCCGGGTGGGAGATCAACCAATGAGAGCACGAGTGGCTTTGTCTCATGTTAGCCGTTTTGTAGTAATTGTCCGCCGTCGGTCTTATAGATCATATCCATCTCACAGCCTGCAGATTGGTATTCATTCTTCATTTTACATTTTCAATGTTCAACTTGTTGTTTAACAAGTATTTAGAAGGTTGGGAACCATGCCAGGGGGGTCACAATGGTGAAAGAGTGGCGTAAATCCACCTCAAAATTTGTTGCTGCCTCATTCAAAAACTAAATCAGAAATCTCATGTTAAAAAAAATGTATGATTAGGGGGCACGCAGAAAAGTGTCTTGCTTCCAGACCATGCAGACCAGCTGATAAATCGTTTATAGTTATATACAGTTGTTCGTTATACGGAACAATCACAGCAGCAGCTTAATTTATTGTTAATTTATTAAAAACATATTTTGTTCTACAAAAGGGAATGTCAGCGCGGACGGTTGTTCGTCTGCGATTGGCTGGCAACCAGTTCAGGCTGTCCCCTGCCAACTGCCCGATGACAGCTGGGATAGGCTCCAGCACCCCCGCGACCCTTGTGAGGAGAAGTGGAACAGATATTGGATGGAAAAGAGAATGTCAAATATCATTCAGATATAAAAAGTATTTTATCAAAAGGGTTTGTTTACATCGATGTTTTAACGCATAAAAATAACCATCTTATCCTGATAATATATATATTTTTTGCAAGAACTAGCTTGTTCTAATATATGCAAAATAAAATGTTCAATTTGAGTAGGTGTGTCATTGATTGTTCCATCGCCTGATGAAGTATTTGCATGGATTTGCACTAGCCTATATTTAGAAAATTGTCAAATTATTAGTGCGTAACGAAAAAAATCACACAGTTTTAAAGGAAAGAAATTTTTACTTTAATGGAGATATGAAGAGAAATTGCAAGAACTGAGGAAATCTTCATGGAATGAATTAGGTGCGTTGCATCCCAGAACATAAACCAGGATTAAAAAATGCAGGCTGAACATATCTGCTGAGTCTACAGATATTAACTACTGTTAAAAAAAAATAACGTCGCCAAATACTGTAATATCATATTTAATATTGTGCAGCCAAGTAATTTACAACATGGGGAAAGACTGCTGGCTTTAATTAGAGACTGAGAGGCTGTTTACACGCTTCGGTTTGTGGAGCTGTTTCTAGTACATTATGCGAATGGAAAAAAAAGGAAAAAATCACATTCTGAATATATTATTCTTAATCTGGATTATGCGTTCTTCCTGCAGTTTTGTATCTTGATTGCAGATCTTTCTGCGCAATTACACAACAACAAAAACTCAATAAATGAAAAATAAAATCCTTATTTTGGAACGTTGTCATTTGTCGTAAGACCTTTAACAGAGAATTGAGCATCACTAGAGCAATTGCCTCAGGCCTTTTCTCAATCGATTCTCCATTCATACAACAGATTGAGGGCAAATTTATTGCAACATATTTCTACACAATTTATTAAGAGACAATCCAAATTTTAAATCATCATCCATTTGTTCCCTGGCGTTTACTCTTTCGTTGCTTAAGCACCATGTTGAAAACCACGTTGTTCCTGACCAAATTTCCTACTGAAGCTAACCTCCACCACTCGAGACAAGTTGAACCCTCAGTGATGGGTGCAGTAATAACTGTCTTACTCTATTCACTAAGTAAAAGCTTGTCCTTGGTGAACAGCATTAGCAAAATAATACTTGCTATACTTTACGAACTGATCCCAACAGGGGTTAGAGAAAAGTAAACACAACAATGATAAGAACAGACATGGGGGGGTGCTGTAGAGATGCAGGCATGATTGGGTGGAAGTGGTGTTTGAGTTGTTTTCTCATCGCTTTGTGCAATTGCCTTGTTGCGCTATTTGCTATGGCTGAGAGCAATAAAATAAGCCCAAAACATTCATTTGATTGGCCCCTGCTTGAATGATAGATGGGAAGAAAGGGCATCATTTTGCACCTTTTGCCATAGACATGCATACATAGATCAATAAACAATGGCATGGTCAGGGTGGAAAACCCGTCCCCTTACTTTAGGTGACTCACTAATTGTGTGTACACCCATTGTACATCCTTGTTCAGCCCCTTGCTTCCTCATTCCTTGTGATCCCCTCCCCTCACCCAGCACATCAGACAGATGGCATTCACACAACTTTCAATATTTCACAGAGAGGAGACTTATTGTCCCTCCAAACCTGGCTCTAAGCATGTATTGACCTAGGCAGGCCCCAATGGTGACCTGATATCTCATCTCAGAAATGAGTGGAGAACAAAAAGGGTAATGGTAAGAGGGAGGGCTGAATGTCTCGATTCTCCAGGACATTTGCTCTGCCAGATTCTGATAGACGTGTACAGCGAAGACAATAAGCGTGGCACATCCCTGAACACATTAAACCAAACGGTTCAAATTAATCGCACGGTTCCACTTGTCACACTCTGAGGAAAGCCAGACATCAGTTGTGCCACAGGGACAGAGAGAGAACTCGGGATGAACAGCAATTTCCAAATAGTGGCACCAAAAACTGCCTGCCTGAATACTGATAACAACACTTGTGATACAAAATCAAAACATGACAGATCTGTCACAGTTAGGTGCAAAGACCGGTGTAAACTTGATTGCTCACACAACAGACGTTATAGTGGACGTTAATTTACTAACCGAGTGCACTCAGGATTACATCTGCAGTTAATTTTGTGGATTTTAGGAGGAGTACATGTAAATAGATTAATTTTTTTAACGCACAACTTGAATCATCAAACTCGAGACAAACTGCAAAGGCTGATTTTTCATGTTTAAAGACTCAACGGCAGATGCAACCAGCATGCAAAGTAGAAGCAGCGTAAGGCAGGAAAAATGTGCAGTCATGTTACATCACCTATAGAGCATTTCAGCTCCGCATTTCGCAAAGTGAAAATTGGTGCTGGCCTCTCCCGGTCCAATCCTAGTGTCTTAAAAAACAATGTTACAAAGAATGGACATTCCTCTGTACATTAATTTGCTATGCAGTTGAAAAATGGAATAAGACAGGATTTGTGCTGGTTTCCCTCAAATTATTCGCACAATCCAACTCTTTTCTTGAACTCTGTAATGTCGTTGTTTTCCTCTTCCACTAACACTTCCAATTCCTCCACTTCAAACTTCATTCTTTGCGTGCAGTACTCCCCCAATCGGTCCACGGTAAAAACCACGAGAGCTAAAATAGTCCTAAACCCTCTTTAAAAATTTAAGTCCCCACCATTTTTGCAGTTGTTGCCAACAGCGCACAATCTGTGTGTTAACACAGAAAGTGAACACACAATTCACAGTCTGCTGTCTAAGATTTTAGCAAAAGATCACAATCTTGGTAGATCACATGCATGCAATATTCCCAGCAGCAGCACACACTGACTGTTAGTACAAACATGTAATTTACTGGATCTTAGTCAATCAGGCCTAATGTCAACCGATTGGAAGGCACATGTCTAGGCCCATAAATAACAGTATTTCTGTTTGCAAGGGAGAGCATCCAAACACACACACACCTCCTAGACTGAGTACAAAATGAGAAGATAATGGTCCATTTAGAGAAAGTGTCCGGGTTTGGTAGAACAACAATTTGCTACAGCAATTCCCCACCTGTGGATACACAGATGCAGACCATTGGCCTGTGGTCACTGTGATGGGGTGGGCCATCAGAGATGTGGGTCTGTCAAGACACCGTGTGGCAAGACTGAAAGGTTTCTCGGATCCTTGTGAGAGAGAATGTGAAGCAAAAGTATTACCCTATTAAACAAGTTAAAACATTGGATACCATATGAGTCAGACACGCACATCTTAAATTGACATGTATAACAATCAATACCGAGTGTGTACAGGTCACAAAGCATGTGATGACTTAAATCAAGAGAATCCAAAATCAAGTGCATGCACTTGACTCGATTAGTTGTGCAAGCACAAGTAAACAATGAGACTTGCTAAAAGGATCAAATCTGTGCAGGCATTTGACCCTTGACCTCAGTGAAAGACTGCATAGGAAGCAATGTGATTATCTTGGGGTGAGCCCAGCAGTACCTAGATTTACAAAATGTTGACGCCTCTGAAGTCGTAAACTCCAGAGGCAATGAGGGATAAAACAGAAGTTTTGTTCAGAGAAAGGATATCAAGCTACAGAATACGACTAGGCAGGCTCTCACGTAAAAAAACACATTTGATCTGGGAACCTTAGACTTTGGCTCCGCAAACAGAATGACAAGACGTTTGGAAAAATGCTTTTTGCATGACCCAAACACACAGGGGCCTCTGGTTTGGAGCTGACAAACCAAAGGGAAGTATCAGTGGGGGCCATGTAAATCAAGGTGGTTGGGGATAGATATAGTCTTGACCTGGGGCCAAACAAACCAGACTTTAACATTACCCAGAGTCCCAGTAAACAGCTCGGGGACTTACCAGAACTCTGCTCGACTTCCATGCAAAATATGTTGCCAGAATGCAGGACAGTGTAGAGACTACAGATGGCTTAACAAGGATAGTGGGAGAAGTAAAAGTGGAGCATTCCCTTACTTACTTTCCTTCGCTTGCTCCACTAAAGCAAAGGACTGCCTTTTCATTTCTAAGATGGAATCCCTGAGCACTCACTGCAGTGAAGCGACCACACTGACTGGACTGCTGGTATGATCCGTAGAGGAGTTTGACGAGGGGGAAAAAAACAGACCGTAATGGCAGATGTATGAGGGAGGGAGCAGGGAGAATCTTTTCGCCCAGAGACAGAGAAGAAACCGGCCAGATACAGGCACAGGGAATTTGGATTTGTATAATGAATATAGCTGTGGAACAAAAATGTGGAGGGAAAATAATACAAGTTCGAAAAAAAAGAAAGTGATTTATGTGTTTTGTATCTTCACACGCACACACAAAAAATCCATTTAGCTTTTACATATGATTGCAGCTTTGTCCCCTTTAGAGTTGAATGCTCTCACAGTTGCACATGTACTAGCCTTAGTAGCTCCCACTGTTTTGACATGCCCCCAGGCCTAGTGCTCTAGCCAGACACTGGGCATTGGAAATTTAAGTCGGGCATTGAAGAAATTAGGCGAGGAGGAAAGGAAATGGGATGTTGACTTGAACTGGCCCTGGGGGCAGCTGAAAGAGTGTCCCTGCGCAGCTTCGCTGGATGCCTGACAGTTTGATGGAGTGAGGAGAGGCTACCCTGCGGCCCAAGCTGCCGTCTACAGCTCAGATGTAGCCCAGTGAGAAACATATTGAGCCTCTGGGCATCGCTCTGTACTGCTACTACCCTCATCGCTCTCTTTCTCACTCTCTGCACTACTTCAACTGGGTTTCTCGTTCTCAATGATTCTGGAATGCCAATAGAAATGGAGACTTGAGCTCAAGATTAAAACCACATTTTCATTAACCAGTCATATTTTTGTAAAGCTAAATAACATTTTGAACTACAGCGTGATACGGTTGGCATTTACAGCGCAAGGTGAGTGTAGATAGGGTGTCATTTTGTTTTGTATGATGTTAGACTACATAAGTAGTCTAACATCATACCAAAACAAAAGTTTAATCTGCCAATAAATTCAGTAAAGATTATCGTTACATAGTTCAGTTTTAAACCACAAATGAAATAGAACTTTGATACTACAGTGGTCAACAAGAGGGAATATTCCCAAATATATTTGTTCTAAACCATTTTTTTCTAAAAGATGGGCCACTGATTGTGAATGTGAATGGGCACAACAGCGACAACGATGGCCCTCGAGTGGCTCGTTCACTCAAACGCCCACACGAAGGTGACAATCTGCTCCGACAGTCAATCCCTTCTGCAGGCCATCTCGAGCCGCGCCGCAGACACCGCCCACATCCGGCAACTGCTGAATGCGCGCCCTGGCAAGACCTCTCTTCTTTGGATCCCGGGCCACTGCGGTCTGCCCGGCAACGAACTCGCCGACACCCGAGCCAAAGAGGCCGCCTCCAACCACTCCGAAGCCTTCCGTCCTGTATCGTTTCGCGCAGCCGCGACAACTATCAAACGCCGCATCCGTGACGACCCCCCTAAGCACGAGCGGACCGCAGCCGCCTATGAAGGGTTCTCTTGGCGCGCAGACAGCTCCGCTGCTCAATCAAGGCAGGACGCCGTCCTCATTGCTCGGCTCCGTGCGGGCCACCACCCCAAGCTCCGGGCTTACGAGCACCTCCTTTGCCCTACAGCCGACCCCACATGTCCACTATGTGGAGGGGAGCCGCAGACAGTCCAGCACTGGCTCCTGCGGTGCCCCCGACTCATCCCCCTCCGGCAGAAGATTTTCGGCGATGCACCTCCTCCTTACAACGTCCTCTCCACTGAGACGCAGAAGGTGATTGCGCTAGCTGGGCAATCCTTGCTCTGAGGTCCCGCCCAGGCGCTAGCCCAACAACAACAACAACAACAACAACAACAGCCCCAAAGTAAGCATTGAGAAAAAGATTAAAAAAGGAGTTTAGTCTTCAAAGGAGTTGTGTTAATTTATGTGGCGCATAATATGTACTTAGTATACTTTTTGTTCTTTACAATATCATTTCTGTTGTCACATGGAAATGATCATTCCCAGTCCGAAAAACGTTTTGTAAGGTGTTCACCACCCTTTAGGTACTGTACCACTCCAGTTGCCATTATAGTGGTTTAAGTACTATTAAAATCTTTTTTTTTGGTACTCTTTTCATAAATGAAAACACAGAAAAAAACACATTGAGTTGCAATCAACCCAACTAGACCCATCTCTAGATGCACATACAAATGCTCCCATTCAAATCCTCTGGATATAATGCTAGCTTCCCTATCACGCCCCCGCCTTTTAAGTAAGGTGACGAGCACTACAGATGCTGTGTGCTGAGCTTAGGCCAGCACACGGGAGGAACGCAAGAGGAGAGAGAGGGAGTCGTTGGGAGGAAGTAAGGGGAGTCAGGCGGTTGGCAGGCCCCAGTCGTAATGAAAAGAATCTGGCGGTGGCCCACTGTGTGCTGGTCATGAGAAGCATGTGCCGCCGGGGGGCTCTACTGCTAATTTAAGGGGGCAGCCAAGCGTTTCACGCTAGGCTTGTCATCATGCCAGAGGGGGCCTCAAACTGGGTGACAGCAATTGTGAGGGTGGGTAGGTAGTTTGAAGAGTTGGTTTGAGGAAACCAGCAGAATGCTTCACTTCCCAGCACCGCCTCCCTTGTACCTCCTGCTTGCGCTCAGCAATGATTAAACATCATTGTGGGGAGGGTAGAGAATTACAAATGAATAACCTGTGGCAATGGCTGCAAGTGGACTCATCTTGCCTATCTGTCCAGTTCTCCCCTGTGATTGTTGTAAAAAAAAAAAAATATATATATATATATATATATATATATAGTTGTATAAACAATGGCTGGATCAGGTGTTAATAATATAATATAGATTTCAGGTTTCGAAAATATTGGAACCACACCGCGCTAAATAAAACTGTGTTCATCATTAACAATCGGTTTTATCCGCAAGAAATACGTTAATTCCAAAGTGATGCCATGAATTTTAAAGGACAGTGTGTTGAATTTAGTGCCATCTAGTGGTGAACTAATAGAATGCACCGACCTAAGTTCAAAGTGCGTGCTTTGATGCCTCAGAGAGACTATTTCGCAATCCTTTCACCAATTTCATCAGCAGAGATGCAAGCAAAATGTCATCATAAAGGCCTTCCAAGTGGTGAAGTAAGTCCATTGCATTTGTTTCACAATACAATATGTGCTGATCACGTTACCGTAAGAATAGCTTGGCTGATATGGCTTTAAAATAAAAAGGACATCTTAATATGACACGTATTGATTTTGAACTAGCCCAAACATGGAATTAAGATTATCAAACATAAGTGTTCATTGCATCATTACTGGTGGTCAACAAGTAAAATTTTGTCGTGTCTCTGGCAGCTTTCCTGTCAACTCATTCAAAAAGACCAGCATCATCTGAAATCAATTGCTACTTACAATTTAATAGAAATTAAAAAGGTGGAAAAGTTAAATAGGAATCTTGTAGAAGAGCTTCTAGACTACTACTTTGTGAGGACACAAGAGAAGAAAAAAGTCACTGTCTCCAATTAACCAGGAAACTTGAAGATGCATGTGAGGCATGACAAAGAGTGGGGGAAGGAGTTTGAGGGATGAATGCTCTGTTGAGAGTTGAATGGTCGATGGTAGATGAGGGGAAGATTAACACGCTGCGTGAGGAGTTTGTTGCCTCTGGAACAAGCCTCCACATGACAAAAACTGGAAATGATATGAAGCAGAGCGAGAAAGACAGAGAGCTCTGTCGAGTGAAGGGGGAGAGAGGCAGCCACATCGCACATCTTCAGGCAGTGAATAATTTAGAGGAGCACTGGGGAGATGAGATGAAGATGAACACAAAACACTGGCAGCGTTTGACCTGGAGCTGGAGCTACATCAGTGCACATCACAGAGTGGAAAGCTTTCTCCGTCTTCCTCCCTCAGTGTGTATCCCTTTTCTTGGGGTTGCTCTTCATCTGTCTTCCTTTGTGGCAGCAAGGAAACAGCTGTATGCTATTCGGGTTTTGCCTCACATTCGATGAAACTCAACGGGATGGTTGACAACTCTTTCCTCAAGGTTCTCTTTTTGACTGGTCTGGACATGGCGAGACTGTTTGAGGAACTTTTATATACATACACATATACACACACATCTGGAGCTGGAACAAAGCATTTTCCATATGGTGCCAGTTAAAAATCGTAAATCATTAAATTAGACCACGAATGAAAACACATACATATATATAAAATAGATACCAGAAGAACAGCAGAACAGCGACAGTCTTGAGCCGAAAGCCAAAGGAAAAAAAAAACAAAAACGTGTCTTCAAAACGTGTCTTTAAAAGTGGACAGAGAGGGGGCTTGCCTAAAATTCAATAGAAGGGCACTCCAGAGAAAAGGCGCAAACCCCCCCCAAGGTTCCTCCGAGTTCTCGGCACCTCCTGCGTCATTTGGTCCGCAGACCTGAGGCAGCGGGTAGGTGCGTAGGGGTGGAGGAGCCTCAGAGAGGTACACTGGGGTGAGGCCATTGAAAGATTTAAAGGCAAACAGAAGTATCTAAAAATGAACTCTAAAATGCACTGGGACACAGGAAAGTGAGGCCACAATTGGGGTTCTGTGCTCCCTCTTCCGGGCTCTGGTTAGATGGTGAGCAGCAGCATTTTGCACCAATTGGAGATGCTTGAGGGAGGACTGACTGACTGGCCAAAAAAAAGTTCATTACAGTAATCTAGCCAAGATATAACAAATACATGGAATAATGTTTCTAAGTGCTACTGAGAAAGAAAGGGCTTCACTTTAGCCAGCTGCCGGAGATGAAAGAAGCTGGATCTAACAACAGCACTTATTTGTCGATCTAATTTAAAATCACTGTCTAATTCAAAGCCCAAGTTTGAGACTGTTGGCCTTAGATAAGATGCCCAGGTCAACGGGGTTGGAGGTAGGAGGGCCACTGGGATAGAACACTTTAAGTTCTGTCTTTTTTCCATTGAAATTCAAGAAATTAAGTGACATCCAAAATCAAAGCCAAGTACTTAAAAGTCAGGTGAAGCCCCTAGCAATTCTATCCAATATGGATTAACATATATATATATTTAAATAAACATATGTATGGCATTGGTAATGTTCTTAGCCTGTGGGGATCTTGAAGAAATCTTGCAGGCAAATGCATAGTTTGCTGCGTTTGAATTGGCTCGGATGCCTTTGCTAGCAATTCATCGTGATGTCTGGAGAGTTGTTTACACAGATTGGTGGTAAAGTTACAGTATTTAACCTCCAAGTCGCAACACTTGCACACACTTATGGTCTAGACTAGTGGTGGGCTATATGACAATATAAGATCGTTAAGGATTTTAACATGTTGACAATCTCATAAAGCCGTAAAATCGTCAGATTGTCTAGAGGGCACATTACGTATACGGTTTAGCTCTATGGCGGATCAGAGCCGCTGACACGTACCGACCAACCAATCACAGAACACACAGTGTACCCTGCATGCGTTCTCTCCTCCCTGTTTGTTTGTGTGGCGTGTAGCCATGGCGGAAAGTCACCACGAAATGGAGCTGGTAATGAAGAGAAACTCGACATCCACAGTGTGGATTTGGTTTGGCTTTTCCGCGGAGGCCAAATCTTAAACCAAAGTTATTTGCAAAGACTCCTTTTGGACGTCGGATGGCAACATGCCGAACGTGTTTACATCATTGCTCGCGGAGACGGCACCCAAAGACGATGGCGACAGTCAAACCAAATGAAGATCAGACACGCGACAAGATCAGCGCAAAGCTACATACATGTGTGTATATTTATATATATATATATAAATTAGCAGGAAAATAAAGGAAAGAGCAGATTTATGATAAAAGTGAAGCTGCCAACTAAAGAAATTTTTAAACAAGGTAATAAATCTTTTTTTTCTATCCACACTTCTTCCTCACTCCACCATCCCTTGTCTCCTTTTGCTGCTGTCTCTTGCACAGTCTGTGTGGCTCATATTATTGGGATGTCCCTTGTTTGTAAACGTGCCAAGTTGTGTGCACCACTGCGGGCTGTCTATTATAAGCAGGCCTTTGGGGGCAGCGTTTCCATATGGCGCCACATATGGCACTCAGCAGCATCAATTAATGTTGTTATAATAGTGATTTTTATGAGCTATGCTTACACTGCGTGGCTGTCTTCTCTACTCCTCACCGTTTGTTCTTCCATCCACTGCACATTCTTCACGCTGCCTTTCTTCCTCTGCTCACACCCTCAACAATTTGGCCCATGAACAGTAAAGAATCCAAAAATGCCCAAATCCGCAGGCTCTTTCCAGCCTTCCATTTATAACACCAAGGAAGGTCCACACTGTTGCCAAACTGTTGTTTTTCTACAGCTTTGCTCTGTAAAACATTTTCAATCTGTCAGACGGATCAAATTTCTAACGACTTAAAACAGTGATGCTGTTCACACTTTATGTGGTCATATTAGACCAGCAAATGGCCTATTAGTGTTCAAATTAGGTGTGCATCTATGCACAAAGCAATCAGTAGGTGATATAAGATTCAGAATCAGTGAGGTTTTTTTTTTTCTGCTCAGTGCCTTTGGTGGAAGATCTGACAGGAAACTTAGCAAAAAGCTCATCTTAAAAAGCTCCCAGCCACACCAGACTTGTCAACGACACCACAATTAGAGACCAGATCACTGGCAGTTAGCGGCGAGAAACAGTGAGCAACTCTTTCGTTTGAGGAACACACTCAAAGCAATGTTTTAAAACGATTTCAGATTTCTAATCACTCTCAGGATAAAAGGCCTTGGTGTGTACGTTTGTCTCCGCACAGGGAGCTTCCCTTGCCATTTCTCTGCCTCTGATTTTTATAGTTTTTTTTTTCTTCTGTTCGTTTCTTTTCCAGCAGGCAGGCAAGCTGGCATGCAGCACTGTTTGAAGGTGCAGTCAGAAGCAAGTGTGGGCCTGATGCTTTGTAGTAATATTTCCAGCAGCACAATCTCATTACTCTTTGACGTGGGAGATGCATGCAGGGGCGGATTGTCATTTCATGCTGTCAAAAGTTCCGTGAGGGGAACAGGCGATGGGAATAGAACTTCAATGACCTGCATGTTTCTGGCTCATTGAGACTGAATATATTAAGCCAGATAACACACACACACACACACACAATGCAATGGACCTGATGCTTGAGACTGCTTGTAAACTTAATGTTCAGTCCCCCAAGAGTGAGGAATTTCTCTCATCTGCTAACTTAGACAGCAAATCTATTTCACAGGCTCCTAAACCTGTCTGTGTAGATGTGGGCCTAATGAACAAAGATGGGATTAAGTCATAAATGTGCAAGACTCAAGTAGTCTCAAGTCATAATTTTCAAGTTTGAAAGCAAGTTCCAAGTGATTTTGTCTTGGTCAGGTCAAGTCACAGAATACAAAAAGTCAAGTCAGGACACAAGTCATGTTAATTTATTAATTCAGCCTTACCTGGAGTTTCTATAGTCTTAAAGGAGAAGACTAATTAAGGTCAAATAATTGACCAATTTATCTGACCGGTATCCAAGAATAACACAGCTTTAGATTTTGTACTAAACTGCCATTCTCATGCAATGTCCACAAAAAGATGTACATCAACATTTTACGGACTTTCTCCCCTCTAAACAGGCTGTAGTGCACTGAAACAGCTCTGATCCAAGATCAAGTCTCAAGTGTTTAAGATTTTGTCAAGTCACAAGTTATAAAAACAGTGAGTTCCCCAGCTCTGCGAATTAATCATCTGACTGCAATACTACACAGGTAACAAATACGGGTAGCAAAGTCAAGACATGTCTTCAGATGACAAATAAAACATTCGCATGGGAAAACTGGTAGTCTCCCCATCAATGAAAAAGCAACCGGGGGTGTTCTTCGAGCATAGAACATTGAGTTCTTTCAACACGCTAAAAGATGTGCCCTGTTTAAGAAACTGCCAGGCACTGATTGAAGGGCCTGGTTACCATGCAAACCTCAGCCTGTTGCTGGGGTGACTATCCCAAAGTGCTTCCTGGGTAATTTTCAAGGTCACTGGTTTGTGAACGCCTATGTGGTGCAGATGGGTCCACCCTCATTTTGAGCCCAGCAGGAGCTCTTTCATTATGCCCGGTGAATGGCCTCATCCATCCACTTCACCTCGATTGGTCACACTAAATCTCTTTAGAGCGCCCAGGACAAACTTTTCCCTTATTCTACCGCCTGATCTTCTACGCACCACCCACCTCAGTCATGCATCATTTCAGTTCTCGAGCATGTGCTGGTTGAAAGTTTGACTAAGACCTTTGGCAACAAAAAATTATTAATTGATTACTATAGAACACTATTTTCCAGGCAAAATATTTTTTTGAATTTACTGTTCAGTGGGTATGGCAACAAAAGACTATTAATTTTTGGGAAAATGTTCTTCAATAATTAATAAGTCTACTTATTTTATATTTTTCTTCATCTAAGTAAAATATTTGAGAACATGCAATGCTTCCAACTGGCGAAAGTAGTTTGAGAGAAAACCTAAGTAAGTGCGAGCCCTGACCTCAACCCCATCAAACACCTTTATAATTGAGGTGAGGATACTTTCAGTCTCACGCACAAACTATTTTGGGACGGATCCAAGGATGAGAATTTCTTCTTATTATTTTTTTTTCAAAGGACGAACTAGGCAAGTGCGGAAGTGGGTTTTTGTACAACCCTTTAATCATTCCGACCCGGGTTAAGTGGTGACTTTGTAAGACATGAGATGAACTTATGCACATAAGTGTGGTGGCAAGCGGTCCATCAAACTGTTAACCCAGAAATGGGAGACCGTCAGGAAAATGGATGTGAATAGGAATTTAGCAAGCAAATGAGCTTTAAATAATGTTCATGAATTATGAAACTTCTGCCGTTAGCCTCTCTCCGTCGGTGGCATGCAGGGACGCTTTTTTTTTTTTTTTTTTTTGCTGCAGATGTACTGGTGAATGCAAGGATGGAAGAACTATAAAAGCACGAGGGATTATTTTAAGAATAGGTACGGAGGGACGATGACGAAAGGGTGCTGGTCATGGACGGAGGACGGACTGGCAAAATAGGGGAAAGTCCCCATCTCTGCAAAACATGCAGAATCGAGATCGTGAATTGAAATATAAAAAAATTATCATTTTAAATTTATTTAACATTTTATTGAGCCCTTACTTGTAGGAGACCAACACTTTTTATAACAACTTTCCCTGATGTACTGTTTCACTCGCCAGAATGGTTTTGTTAAGTGTTTATTTTTTTTATTTGAAAATGCTTTGTTTTAGTTTTGTATTTATTGGTTTTAGTATTAGGTTTTGTTCTTTGATATATGGAGTATTATGTCAAGTGCAAGAAAAAAAAAATAACGCTCGCGTATGATATTAGCTTTTTTTATTTTTATTTATTTTTTGTTAGTTGCCTCCAAAACGTACTTTTAATTCAAAATATTCTCTTTGTGTCTCTGACTTGCTCCAAAGGAATCATGGAAATATTCCAGTTGAGCTGAGCATCATTCTTCCCCTAAGGTACTATGACTGCAGCACTTAGCAAAGCCTGTGGGTCCACTATATTTTCCTTTTTAAGTGAGTCCCAAGTTTGAGATGGTGCAAAGTGACTAATTGTCCTGGGCTGTTCATATGCCAGGAACGAGATCCACTTTAACTGGTGAGAGGCCCCACCGTTTTTTTTTTTTTTTTCTCTCCCACTCACCTCCTGGCTCACTATCTTTCTCCTTCTTGCAGCAGATTTACCCACACGGCTTCTCAAACTACTGAGCTGTAAAATTGAGTGGAGGCTAGGCAAGATTCAAAATGAAACTTGGCATTGTAGACGCACTAACCTTGAGGAGGGTCACTGCTGCTGGCGGCACCTAAAGAGATGGAAACAGAATATCAGCCATTTTGAACTGAACGGAAGGTAAGGATGAGGAGAGAGAGACCAGAGTTGAAGAAAAAAACAAATGGAAACCTTTGCTGATAAAAGAAAATGACATCTTGTCCAATTCCATCTAAATCAGCACATGTGTGGCTGTGTAGTACAGAATACAAATATCTGACAGTAAAAAGAAAAGTAAATAGAATCGTTGTTTTCATATTACATCCACTCTTACATGCAAACTCCCATTGTTAGTCAGTTCCAAATTCTAGCTTAAGACTCGCAATTATGTGAAAACCAAGTATTTACTGATGAAATGCACGGTACAAATTTTGCAAAAATGGTGAACTGTCATAACAGCACCAATAAAACTAGCCACTGTAATAAAATAGAAGTGTGTACTGACCCTTGAATATAATGTGAACAATCAATTACTAGGAATCACAGACCGAGCTATGGATTAGATGGGCTCAAATGGAGCATCAGTCCCACACACTATCATTTGTAGGAAAATTACTTCAGTAATGAAGAATCGAGGCCCATAAATCCTTGTGGCCTCACCTTCCTTCGCTGCCCAAGTCCCGTTGGGGAGCTAGTAAAAAAACCCTTTTAAAAATTCATAGCGCAATTTTGCTCAAATCCCTCCCAGCAAGCACAATTATGGAACTTTCATCTCAATTGATTTATGTCTCCGGCTAAGAGAGGGAGGTGCATGTCTTAGAGACAGGTGGGGCTTGAAAAAGGGAAGGGAAAAACAAGTGGTAAATCATTGTTTTTAAAAGGGAAGGGCCAAGGCATTTGTCACTCTCAATGTGTGTGGGTTGCATCATGAATGACAGAGAGGTGTTTGCACGGACAAGAAAGAGGGAAGGGAAAGGAGCAATTGGAAAGTGAAAGGAGGGGGTGAGGACCCAAGGCGGGAGGGAGATGGTAAGCGGAATTCCATTTGATTAATAACACTAATCAAATTATACAGTGTTCCTCTGTGTCCTGAAATCTGGGGCCATAATGTCCTCTAATGGCGAGGTTCATGGAGCTAAACTTCAGAGGGAAAACACGCCGCTGACTGCTGCACGCTTTAATGAAGGCAGTAAAACATCCATTTCCAGAAGCATGAAATGAAAGGCAAGATTGTCGATGTGCACCCAGTGGCTCAGCAACTGCACAGAAATGGAAGGCTGTTAACACAAAAGACAGTGAGACAGAAAGAGGGGGAGAGAGGCGAAAGCCCTTGTAAAAAAAAAAAAAAAGAAAGAGGCCACCAATAAGGGAATGGAACCATAAAAAATGATAAAGTGAGGTGCGGAACACAAGACTGCAAGACTCACGCAGATAGCGAAGCAGGAGACTTTACTGTCTGTTACACTTAGCGCAAGCACAATGCATCACTATTTAGTTGCACATGCACCTAAGCACAACATTGTCCTTCTCATACATCACAATTCACTGCACATCCCTTTGTGTTATCCCCTCTGTCTTTCTCTCCATCCATCCATCCATGCATCCAGCCGGCCCTTCATCCATCATTTGTCTGCTGATGGCCTATCCACACAACGACCCACTGTCACTTTTCTTTTGCCGATCCATCTATCACAATATCCAGCCGGCAAATTTGATTCTACCATGAATGAGGTGACATACAACAATAGTTCTCTGACACCGGCAAGTGGCTATCTGTGGGAGGTTTTCTTAACAGTTACAGGCATGATACTGAAATGCAGTAAGCCCAAGCACAATATACTTTATTTTTAGAGGTTGGAATATCTCTCAGCAACCACGATACACTTTGATGATGATTCAGAGCGTCCTTAAAAACAAATTACAGGTACTTCAATTAATAATTATTTCAAGAAAATGGAAGCAGTGAATGTCACTGATGAGTGAAGTGGTGACCTTCCTCCGAGTGGCAACAGACGGAGCACGCTCAGGTTTTTTTTGTTGTCATATCTTGTAGGTCACGTGGGTTGGTTTTTGTATCGCCTGAGGCAGCTCGCAGGCTTAAACCTGGGTTCATTGTGCTTGCAAGGGAAGCTATGAAGAGACAAGAGCGGGTGATTTACATGTCTTACCAATATCAGTTTTTATAGGCCTTGGGTTAATACACTGAAAGTGAGAATTAGATGGCTGAGATGGATTCGATCACAAAGATGGTTGATGCTGTTGCGACGACAATTCCAAGTTATTTACTTACTAATTCAGAACATACGACAACCTGCTTAACACAAAAATGACACCTGGTTCTGCGACTTTACGTTTTTAACAGTGACATTTCACAACAAAGTTTTTTTGTTTTTTTTTTAATTAAAAAAAAAATCAAGACCCTTTTAAAACTTTTTGATTGGTAATAATTATTTTAATTAAAAAAATAATTATTTGCTGATTTCAATTTTAGTGGTCATCGGTACAAATGTACATCAAATACATTAAGTATTAATTATTATACAATTAAAAAAATGCAGTAAGTAACTCCAGGCTGATATATAACCTTCCGTTTGTGAGAAAGTGTTGTAATTGCTGTCTTTTGTGCTCGATAATGTTTTTTAAATGACTACTTGTCTGGCAAGTCCACCAAGTTCTAAGACTGCTTAAACGACATACAGTACATCCGAAGAGATAGCGGAGTTGAGAAGCACCGTGTAAAAAAAAAAAAAAGATCAAATGCGGGATAGGGTCCTTTCTTTGGTGCCTTGTATTCATTTGCCTCTAGCTCATATTTTAGAAAATCCCACCATGTCTTCTCACACTTAAGCATAAGACAGGCACATCTACATGTTGGTGACACCGCGCGATATTATTACATGACTTTCTCTGACTGGGTGAGTCCATCACATCAATATGTGGACGAGAAAAAACTTTGTGACACTCAATGCAGAAAAGAAAAAAAAATGTCTTGGGCCCTAAAGGGAAGAGGGCAATGCTCAACTTGACTCCACAATGTATGAAATGTGATTATTGACTCAGTGGTAAAAGTTAGAAATGTGAGACATAGCGCGATGTAAACATACACAGGCTTGTGTAAATATTCTATTTCTAGGACCTCAATTTTAAAAGCCGCCTAAAAGCTACAGCGGAGTCTGCTTATTACCACCCAAAGAACATCTCATGAATCAATGATCTTCTGTCCAAAGAGGATACAATAAAGCTGTTGAACGAGTGCATTTTCAATACAGTCATTGTACCATTTCAAAGTGGTTTGCAGGTCTGAACGAAAAAAAAAAAAGAATCCAACAGCCGAACTTGGTTTAGACTGCAACTGGCCAAGTTCTCATTAGTACCAGGCCACTGGACCACATTATATTAGTCCTAAAACCTCCCTTCCTGTAAATAAAAAAAATTGATTTTTTAACTTTATTTTTATGTTTTGGCCCAAAATATATTCGATCCATGTTTCATACCCTTCAGCTCATTGTATGCAGGCTCATTGAATGAATCCAGAAGCAGAACTAAAGTAAAGCAACATTCTCGTTTTATGCTCCACAACCTTGGAACAAACTTCTTGAACACCCAAGCGCTGCTCAAACTGTTGGTGCATTTACACCGATTGTTCACTGCTGCTTTTCATAAATGGATAAATACTTGTTTTCTCTCCTCACTGCTTTTATGTTGGGATTTTATCGTCATATATTTTCCATTCCATCTTCATTTTAATCATTTCCCCTCTGGCAAGCACAATGAGTTAGCCTTGTGTCTGAATGTGCCATACAAATAAAGTTGCATTGTCTTCCCTAGAATTGAAATATGTTTTAATTGCGAGCAAAAATAATTTCGAATCCTGCTGAAAAATGCCATTTGAGGACCAAAGAACATTTTCAAAATTGAGTGGGTTGCCCTTATTGCAGCGGCAGGGATCAACATCCAAAACATCCTCCAAGTTACACATGAGCGTCTTTTCCCTTTCTTTTATTAGGGAAACTCACACTTGGTTTGCCTCCCAAAAACTTAATCAGACACAATTACATAGACATCACATAGAAATGTAATTGAATTGAAAGCTGAGACAAGATATAACTACATTACAGCAGAGACAGGGGGGTGGGAGGCACTCCTCTGGGACGCGGCCTGCGGGGAGCTCATTACCACCCAGCTTTGAATTATTGAGTGCTAAGGCAGTGACATTGATGAATAGAGGTAGGTGTCTAGCTGTAACACCTCAGCAAGTGTTTATCTCAACTTACAGCAACCTAAGACGTCTGAAGGAGGGATCTGCCGTGGCATGAATATTGCACTGGAAGGAGTTGTAATGGTTCATAATTGAAAGGGTTCAGGCCACGGTTAAAGTCGAAGAGAGTCGATCCTGCTTGCCCCTTCCACCTTTGCGTTTTACACAGGCAAAATGCAGTGCTCTCTGGTTGTTTCCATAGAAACAACACACCTTCTATATCTTCAAGACAGTCACTGGAGTTCTGGTGGCAACATTTCCTACTGCTGCACACTGAAAACATGCACACATGCATGACGAGCACTCTTTTTGGTAAATGTGCATGAAGTTGCTGAAAATCTGTCCAACAATTATTTTATGGTATTTTTGTCGAAGCAGTAGCGGAACCAGTAGCAGGAGTGTTCGCTCAATTAAATAAATGAACTACTTTGGCAACTGAGACATTTGGCAGGCTCATTTATTTATCTTGTATACAAACCTTCTTATAAATGTTTGTACTATAGGTAGCGACCACCTCAATTTGCAAGCAAATGAGCTATACTTCTTTCCTGAAAAACAACGTGATGACTGTTTTGAGGATGCGGATATATGTAGGTCATGTCACAGAAAACTCTTTCCCAAAATAAGATTGTGACCGCCTACCCCTAAGAAAGCTTTGCTCACTGATCTCTATTATTCTTTCAACAACACTTGTCTCTTTTCACAGCCCTCCTGATAGCGTTCTCCCAATATATGAGAACTCAATTAAATCAGGCAAAATGAGGACAGGGAGGAGGAGGCCGAAGAGGTTGGATACAGAGGGAATAGCAGAGAAGGAAGCCTAAAAGAACTGCGTCGATCGCAGCCTGGAAGCTAGCAAAGGGAGCGCAGGGGTGGCTGTGCATGCGCATTAAGTCTCAAGCCATTTTAATCCATCTCTGCAGTTTAAAGATGGCAGATGAACGAACGGCTCGCCATTAAAGAGGGGGATGTTGGGTACACAGACAGGTCAAAAGTGAGGGAAACAATTACAATAAAGAGAAAAGACGCAGTAAAAGAAGCAGTAAAGGAGGAGATAAAGTGAGAGCATTACAAACATGTTGACTATAAATTCTCATCATATTTACGCGGGTAGGGTTACACCGATTTATGTTTTACACAATAATTACAAAAAAAGATAAGCGAATAGTTAATTTAAAAAATGCAAACGTTTAACCCAATATATGTTTTAAAATCTACAGCAATCAATCAATCAAATCTCAATGAATCACAAAGAACAGCCAACGAAGCCAACTTCTGATTGTAGTCATTAGGTAGTGTGTGGCCACTCGGCTGAATAAACCTAATTCGGATATGATCGAATTTTTACACTTCATTAACACTCCCTCCTTTTCTATTTTGATTCACTTACTTTAAGGAAAGCGCTGAAATATGGGAAGATGACCCCTGATGTCACATTTTGGCACATGCTAATGTACACCTGAAGCCATGACCATCAATCTTATGTGAGCTAAATCATGCTGCCTCATCCTTGCTACATTAGATGGCGATGAGCCCACACAGCCTAGCTCATTTTGGAATAACCTTGCAGGGAAACTGGAGGAAAACCAGCACTATGCAGGGCATATGTCACCTCGTTAGAGGTCTGCAGTTTATACACCTGCATGCTTTCACATATACGGAGCAATTTAAAGGCAGACTTGCTGTATTTCCACAACTAAGAAGGCTAAAATGGTTGTAAAAAACATTTGGAGTACAGCTGATTTGTTTCCTATTCATGTTACATTACAAAGCTGTGTCGCTGTTGGAGAGTGAGGTCAAATGGATTCAAGAGTACCTGACACACTAATTGTTCAAAAAAACGACAGTACAACACTAAATAAATTTTGTACTTGCTTGATACTGGCTGATTCTGATATAGTTGCCCTTCCAGATGATAATGTTGAGGATAAGATTGGCTGTTTAAGTTCATTGGCCTTAAAAATTGGTTAACCTGTCCTTTCATTTGACTCGCTGTCTGAACTGAATCAGCCGACAGAGAGCACAAGACTGTAGAGCAAAGTACGTCGAGTCAGTCATAAGACACCCTTGGTCAATGGCTGATAGTGTTCCTCGCATTAGCCCAAATTAAAATTAGATCTATCTTTAACAAACTAATAAAAAACAGATGACACTTTCCCTCATTTATGCCTACCATCTACTCTCCACCCCCAGTGAAGAATAAACTGTCAGTTTTCCATAGAGTTTGTAAAAATACTTTTTAAATGGTGTGCCAATATCTTTCTCATCTCTAAAATGTGATCCAGTCAGAGATAATTCTTTTTCATCTCTATGGCCAATCGAGTTTGAGCATGACGACTGCAGATAGTCTTGCTAATGATACCAGTAAAATCCGAGGCAGGATGAGCATGGATATGACACTTGATGATGAATTCATGTATTTGTCTCTCTTCTACGTATCAGCTGACAATATTGTCATTTCAAGCCTTGGGATAAGAAACTAATAAAAGAGGTCTAGGTCCAGCGTTTGACTCAAGTTCAAGGTTTTTCTGATCAACAGACAAAAAGCATTATACAACGAGCCAACGGACATCATTGCTATTTCATTTTACGCGCCGTTCCAATTTGACGAATCTGGGAAATAATCTTTAACAATTCCTTTAATCGCCTTGAGGCGATAAGAATACAAACACGGCAGGTGATGGCCGTGGTGAGTACCATATTTAAAAGGTTAGCTACCCATCTTGTATTTATATTAAATTGGTAAGCCACAGAGCATACCAGGAAAATACTGAGTACAATCCATGGTTTTCCTTGTAAAATTCAAATTTGGCCAACAGCAATGTGGGAAATTGCAAAGACATCAAACATGTTTCTGTGTAATCCATCCATCCATTATCTGAAACGCTTCTCCTCACAAGGGTCGCCGGCGTGCTGGAGCCTATCCCACCTGTCTTCGGGCAGTAGGCGGGATACACCCAAACTGGTTGCCAGCCAATCGCAGGGCACTCGTAGGCAAACAACCATGCGCGCTCAAACTCATACCTAGG
This sequence comes from Idiotropiscis lumnitzeri, assembly GCF_059441095.1. NCBI lineage: Eukaryota > Metazoa > Chordata > Actinopteri > Syngnathiformes > Syngnathidae > Idiotropiscis > Idiotropiscis lumnitzeri. The sequence goes on along the minus strand of NC_142391.1, from coordinate 39,893,208 downwards.
GGCAATTTAGAGTGTTCAATCAACCTGCCATGCATGTCTTTGGAATGTGGGAAGTAACCGGAGTACCCGGAGTAAACCTACGCAGGCACAGGGAGAACATGCAAACGCCACACAGGAAGGCCGGAGCCGGAATCAAGCCCACGACCTCTGCACTGTGAGGCCATCGTGCTAAACAGTCATCCACCGTGCCACTTGCGTGTAAATATGAGACATCAATAATAACTGAAATAACCCTTTAGCTCTGTTCCCATAGTTATGCAACATATTTCTTCTTAATGCGTAAATAAAATATAGAAAACAAGGATCTACAAATGACAAGAAATCATTCATTAGCCCATATGATCGACCACCACATACCCACAGCCTGGCACCTGCAAATTCGCATATTGGAGGATTTCTTCCCCTCACTGTCCCCAGAATTTTTTTTGACAGATTTTATGAGTTTGAGAAAAAGGAAACAATAAATAAAAAAAATAAATAAAAATTCCCATTGCATTTCTATGAGCGTCAATTGGTCAGGTCCCCATCTCGTCAATAGTGGGAGATGACTGTATTCGTCTATTAATCCAGTAAAACAGGTTTCAATACAGTACAATACAGAATAAGGAAATTAATGGATTTACTAGTACAGTGGAATCTAATTTTTATGTACAAATTTAGGAAGGCGTCTGTTAAAACTGATTGTCCGTTACAACAAAGCACTTTTTCCGTGGCGTAAAAACGGCCAGTATTGAAGAACTTATTGTGAATAAAAATAAAAAAGCCTGAAACTTTGTGTGTATCAAAACACATGTCGCCTGTGCTTTGCTGTTGGGGAGGGTGATAATGGCATGCAGCTGGTCGCTTTCATGAGCTGCAAGGTGAAAGTGCAAATCAGTATACCATATTCATTTGACGTGTCTACAAAACAATAGCAAGAGTAAAAAAAAAAAACAGCCATAGATATGAATAGGTAGCTACAACGCACCTCTTTTGAGCTGTGTACCTATAGCGATGCAAAGATAATGTCCATGCTCCCCTTTGTTTTTCATGAAAACACACAACCGAGGGCTGAGGGGTGAAACAAGGGCTAAGGACTAAAATTGAGATTGGTCCTTAATGTATTGGCAGCAGGATGCTCATTAGCTTGTAAAAATCCATAAATTCGTTGCATCATTGTTTAAGTGGGGTTCCTACACATCAGAGATTCTTTTTCCAGACTTCTCAGCCAAATTGAACACATATACATCAGAGTTATTTATCATTATCATTAAATCTATGGAAGACCTATATGCGTGGAGGAGGGAGCCCTTTTATCCCAGATATTTGCCAAGGAAATAATTAATGAAATAATTCACAATTACATATATTTTGCAGTCAAAATATAAAGTATTATTTAAACAGTTTAATTTTCCCATGCAAGCCCTGAGGGTGTAACTCCAAAGAGTAATTCAATAAATTCTAAGGGAAGGGAAACGGCATTCAGTACTCCAGCAAATAGATGTTCTAGTTTGACATTGTTAAATAATCACAGCCATGACGATAAAATGAATGGAAGACTAATGTGGTTAATGCAAAGCAGTATATGACAGCAGATACGGTGCAAAAAGAAACCCCTGCATGTTTTTGTTGATGATCTTGCTCAGAAAGTACCGCAATAGTTTGGAACCATTAAAGTACTGAGCTGACCCCACTTAGAGCTGACAGGCCTTGAGAGAATGGTTTGTATTGTGTTACTATGCTCGCCTCTTAGCATTCTCACAAAAACGGCTCTTACCACCACATCTAAGAATTGAAGCCTTGCTGGCAAAAGGCCAAGTGAAAATGTTCCTAACACCCGGATGTATTCTTCAAATGTATCTTAAACACATTAAGAATACACACACCTAAATCCCCAGACTCCTGCAAAATATATCCTCTGACCTGAACATAAACCAGAACAACTGAAAACACTAAAACATGCCTTTCATCATTCTCCTGGGGCCTTGTCTTGGAAAACTTACTCTGGCGTTCACTTTAATCCCTTGAGAATGAAATATAGGATGCAGACAGAGAAGCAGTTAAACCAGCGTGGAAGCTCTGCTATTTTGAAATACCCTCATGGGTATGTCACACTGTCCTAAATCTATATCCATCTAGCAAGTTACCATCAAATTAAGAGTAGAATCATCTTCAACTTATCTGATAGCCCAAAACTGCATACTGCTTTTTGGCTGACAAGATGACATCAGTACAGACGCAGAAAGAAACAGTTGACTCCAACTATTATACTCCTGGTTTTGTTGCTGATGCTCCTGCATGGACAACAAAAGCTTTTGACATGTGCAGCCTATTAAGTAAAAATTATTATAATTGAGAATATTACCGTTTGGACAATTGTGGATGCTTTCTTAAATCTGATTACTAATTAAATTACACAGACACACGATCGGGAAGCAAGGCAGTCGCCAACTGCCACGTTGTTCACTACATCTTCTGCAAGGGGAGATCTTGCAGTTTATAGACCCGCACAGACCCCAGCCAATACATTTCTGGTTGTGCGCCTTGACTGCGCTGATTTTGAAGCAATTGAGGCAAACTGCTGTGATTGGGTGGCTGCCCATCACACAACAAAGCAAACGCCGGGCAACGCCAATTTCTACCTGTGCCAATCTCGCAAAAGAAACAAAACTTCACCCATATGCACAGTTAGACTGCACTTTGCGCTAGACTTGCACTGGGTATGAAAATAAGGTCGTTTACAAATGCTTATGTATGCGATAACGCTACCCCCAAAGGAGGGCAGGAATGCTGTGTTTTGGATAACAAAAAAATACATACCATCCATTAATCGGATTCTAGTGAGGATAACCGATCCAGAGAATGAATCGGTTGATGGATGGCTGTACAAAAGGATTTACACCATCAGAATTATTGAGACAATCACCGAGATTAATTTATAATTAATTCAAAATTAATCAATCAACAATACATTCACAATATGAAGCATTATGTCCACAATATTTAAGTTACTTGTTTATTTGCGGTATATCTGTCTGTATCGTGTACTGAGCATCTACAAACTCATATTAAATGGATTTAAGTTTATATATTATTAATATTCATAAGCATTTCCAGCTCCAGTATGCTGGCAACTCTTCTCAAGGCCAATGGGCCCGACCACAAAAACGTATTTGCACAAATTTATATACAAAAGGCCAATTTATGATCAAGCGCATGTGCGGCAATTAGCGGCTGGAGAGAAACATTGGATTAATTACAGCATTTAAAAGTGTTGAGGAGATAACGAGTTATCGCTTGGTGACGGTGACAACTCTTCTTTTAATGAGTGCCATGGAAATTTATGAAACTTGAGATCAGGCACAATGAGGCGTTACGGGCTTGTCAGAAGCTTTCCAGCTCACCCGCCTTTTGTCCTAATGAAGGCAGACACTTGTTTCTCTCTTTTCTTCCATCTGGATATCCTCAATAAGTAAGTTGGTCAAAGGTAAAGCTAATCAATTTGGAATTATCGCTAGAACCATTTTAAATATATCATTTATTACGTGCATCAATAATGCAATTTTTAATCCAAATTTCTCTCATCTCATCTCTTCCTCATTACTATCTGTTGAGAAAAAAAAAATCTAAATTATTGCGTATTGCAGCCAGACCAGGTTGCCGCATCACTCAAGTTGAAATGTTTTATCGTAATAAATTAACATGTTTTAATGTCATAATTTTGGCATCCGAATTAGGATAACAACTTGAACTGATTACTTACAGGTCACTGGAGGAGTCCTTTTGTGTTTAAAATGATTAAAGCGTTAAAAAGAAGACACACACACCCACATAGGACTTACCTGGACCAGAATTAATTGCTTGTCACATTTTAACGTGATAAATTATCAACATATCATGTTCAAATGTATGATTTATCGTGTTAAAATGTATCACGTTAAAACACAAAAAGCATTAATTGGTCACAATTTGAATGTGTTTGTCAAAACGTATAGCTGGATCAAATCTGACCAAATATCTCAAACTGGGCATTCAGCTGAAGCGAGTTATGAAAGAGTGAAATGTCATTCCGATGTGTGTCAATACTGATGATGCCTTGATGAAATCCATGTGGTTAACTTGTTCGCATCTCAATGCACTGTTTGGAAAATAGCTTAATAGAAGCAATGGAAGAGCTCAGTTCCAACACCAACAATGCTTACTCACTCACCGCGTCGCTTGTGCACCAGCATGTGTCCACAGTGTGCCAAGTATAATTGATCCCTCACCTCCTCATCTTGTAATCTTCTTACGTATTAGCTCAATTAAAGGACCATCTGAACATAATTAAATGAAACAGCTCAGACTCCAAAAATTGCCATAAAGTCTACAAATTGTTACAATGTTGTCTCCAGTTTATCTCCATTTTGCTGACATCAGAACCTCAAAGATGCTTCATTATCACTTACATATGTTGTGTTACATTGTCACGCAAACGAACATGTGTCCTATTAAGTGTAGTGCGATGAGAGGCTGTGATGGACTGGATAAGGACAAGAACCAGGAATTTTAGTGTATTGAAAGTTGCAATAATCTATTCATTACTCTCTAAAATAAAAATTGGAGTTATAAAGAAGTCTTACTATGTGATGCACGTAGACAGATGTGTCATTACTCATATGTGATAGTGATAGAGGAGTGATTAATATGTGTACTAAATACCTGATGATAATCAGGTAGCTTTAACTCTTCATTCATGGGACATGAACACATGCAAATCTAGTATTTTTGACGGAACACCACAACAATGGATTTGAAATATAAAAAAAAAACAAAAACAAAAACAAGATGTGCTTCAACTACTTTAATTGGAGGGTAGTTACATCCAAATCAAGTAAATGAGAATTATAAAGGTTTGCCTCCCCGTTTTGAAATACATGTGCCGGCTAGCTGAGATGCTAGCATAGTATATATATCCTTGGGTTAAGCCAACTTTTCGCAATACTCAAAACATCACAGACATAGTGACTTCCAAGTCATCCGATGTATGCAACAGAGTTGGTTTACGACGGTGCCACTAGCGTCATTATGAATCCAACTGGAGAAGCCAACCAGGCATGACCCGGCTGCCAATCATATTGCAGCGGGGTCCTTCCGTCCTTCTTGAAGGATATGACACATGTCATGTCCTGCATCGGACTAGAGTGTAAATCATAACATTTTGCCGTAACAGTGCACACCGCTTTCTCAGCTTAGCATGAGGGAAGAAAAAAGAAAAAGACTTCCAGTTACTCATCACACAAGCAGTCCACAATACTTGGTAATCATGCATATAAAAAGTAATAATTTACTGAACTTAAGATTCTTGAAAGGCAAATCCCACGGAAATAAAATACCGCAATCATTCCTTTAATGCTAATGGCTATGAACAATTTCCCTCACACTTTAGGACAATCTACTGTATGAGACAAAAATCTGCCATGTTTATAAATAATGTAAACATATTGACTAGTACCTAAATCTCTAGATCAAGCCTGCCGACCCGTTACCTCTGAGTGGTGGGAAAACCAGTCATTTGTGTCGACAGCAAAAGCCTACTGGAGTGAGCAAAAGAGGATCTTAATGCCAAAGAAGATCAAGCCCGTAGGCTGGTGTTCCTGTCAATAAAAACAGGTGTTAACCAGCTTTGCTAAGACGTTAAGAGCTTGGCTAATCCTCGCCCGGATACGAGCAAAATTCAGCTCTCGAATACTAATGCTGAAGATGCACAGTTAAATCTCTAGGTTGATTAGAAGGGTGGCTTTGAGCTGTGCTGCTCTTATAGGACATCAAAGCTTACTTTGGATTTGTACAAAATTAAGATGTTATCAAGCAAGACGTTTTAAGGGTGCTTTCCAATTAGATGGTCCAATGTTTAAAAAGGTTTCCTAAATTGCGCAAGTAACAACAAAAACAACAAAAGCAAACAGTCGCTCCGGTCCTGTAGGTGGCTTTGTCCATCCATCCATCCATTATCTATGCCGCTTAGCCTCGATCATTGAGGTCACGGATGGGCTGGAGCTGATCCCAGCTGACGTTGGGCAAGAGGCAGGGTACACCCTTGACTGGTAGCCAGCCAACCACAAGGAACACAAATTTGTAGACAAAAAAAGCATGCACACTGACTCACAATGACTGATTCACAACTAAAGACAATTGAGTCTTTAATAAGCATTTCAAAATTTGTGCCCAAGTGTCAAACTGCTGGAGGAGAACACACCATCATCACGAATCACAGTGCTCACATTAACTAATAAAATATTAACTGGGCACACACACACACACATGCACATAACTCTACAGTTCAATTCAAGGATTGGAAAAAAAAAACTTCAAGTGATTTTAAATCTAAAAATTTGGTTGAGAATTTTTTTTTTATATCATTTTTCTTCATTGAATGGCTATGAGAAAATCATGCACACCTGGCATGCCTGCCTGAATATTTCATTTCTATTACCCACCAAGTTAAGGAATATGTACCTTCCCTGATAAGCTTAATCCTTTTCACCTCCAGGAACCTGTCAGATAGATGGGGAAAAAAAGTCCTATACTGATGCCCCCGCTTAGAATGAGGGCAGCTTGCTAAATTGCTCAGTTGCAAAGCGCACGCCCCTCGTTAATCACACATATTCAGTCATTGATGGCAGAATCAAATAGTCCAAGCAGCTCACTCATGAGACAATTTATTGATATCTGTCATACAGTATCTCATACAATTCAATGAGATTTCTATTGACTCATTTCTAGTGAGTCATGTATGGGAGTTAGTTTAGGGCGGTGCTTCTCAATCATTTTCTGTTACGCCCCACCTAGCAAGAAGAAAACTATTCGCGGCCCCACCCCCAACACACACTCGCCGCTGCAACTATAAATAATAGCATTTCTGTAGCAAAACAAACCTACACTGTAGACTTAATACTCGCTGCGCACAATGGGCAAGGAGAGCGCCACTGCCAACTACTGGAGTGGATGTGCAATTGCACTTTATTGTCGTACGGGGGGAAAAAAAAAACATGTTCCCCAGGGTCATATGCGCTTCCCTCAGCATCGTACCGCCCCGCCCCACTATTTGAGAAGCACTGGTTTAGGGTGTGCGGAAGTGGGAAGGGGAGTTAAGGGGTACATATTCACGTTCGGTATGCCTGCATTTACACCAAGCGTATAGGTGCACTGTAGACTGAAAGACCAGACATAACCTTCAAGTTTATAGTGTCTTACCGTTTGATGAATGTCAACAAAACAGTTGGCAGAAATGAGAAAAAGAGAGAAGGATTGGGTGGGGTTTTTGCTGGCTGGCAGGCTGGGTGGGGAGAGAACACACAATTATAAAAGCTTCATTTCTTCAGAGAACCATAAAGTCTCGTCCCAGAAGGGCAGCTGAGCACAAATCAATTTCTTTCAGTCGATTACAAGCACTGAGGTTCTAACCTTCATTTGTGAGTCTAATACTCCAACAGTTATGTAGAACACATACCAATTAAGCAATTCTGCTAGAATAAGAGGGCCGTGAACTGATGCGATTATGGAGGCCGGGCCGCTGGGGAGGTTGGGTTATGGGTTTAGGAGCAAGGAGAATGAGGGGAGCAGGGAAAGAGAGAACGGGGAGGAGGCTGACGAAGAGAAAAGAGTGATGAAGGAAAAAGAAAAGTCATTTATAAAGCCTAATACTAAATGTACCCTTGGTAATAAAGCAGTGTGAGTGCGCTAATATCTGGGAGTCAAGAAGAAAAGGTCACACGATATCTGCGCTACCCACAGGGGTCATGCTGGCGGGTGTTGCTCAAACATATCTGATAATGCTCTCAGCGACATTGCAACTTGCCAGAGGTGACGAGGAGGGGGGGAAGGGAGAAGACGCCATTTGTGGAGATTGCCGAGATGTGCCGCTGTGTTTGGAGATGAGTGTCGCGGCAGTCTTTTGACGTGCACACGGCTGCATGGCGGCTAAATGCAATAAGCGTGATGACAGCCGGTCAGAGATTATCTGGCGTAAATCGAGCACATTATGGTGTTTTGTTTACCACAAAATCTGGGCTTACAAACATTTGTCTCGGCAGTGACATAAATATACAGCAAAAGAAAACAGCTTGCCTCTCTCGCTTTTCAGTGAGCATGCATGAAAGGGAAACACATTAAAGGCATTTTGTTGTTTTCGATTGTCACAAGCTAAATCTAAAGGCAATTTCTGTCTGCAGATATTTGAAGACCAACACATTGTCATTCACTGCTGAGGTGCACCTTAACCACCGCCCGAACTGCCAGAAGATTTATGGTAATTCCTGATAGCATGTGATAGGATGCAGCCCATAAACCCATGTGAGGTATGCGTTTCCATGGCAACCTCTCCCACTAGTCACTGGCCTTGATGTTTGACTTTTCCCCTCCCTGCATTGTAAGGTGCTATTTGGATGCCAGCCGTAAGAATGAGATGCAGATTTGAGGCACAGTCGAGACGCAGATGTTTCTCATTGGCTTTTCATCTTCTACTCCTTCAGTGCCGAGTGAGAAACCCTTTATCTTCTGAATGATAATTGGATACGATGAATAATAAACCAAATGAAGGCATATATCGATGTCTGTAAGAAACGTTGTAATAATGCAAATCTTGATGGCTATTACAGTATAAATATCAAATCAAATGCTTGACGAAATCAGGTTTCGACCGTAAACGTGAAAGTGGCTCTGGTAACTGTGGCATTGAGGCAAAGCAGTTAGTAAAATGGCACTGTACCTTTTTCCCAATGCTCCTACAATGAAAACCAAATAGAGGAAAAACTAAGGGACTGATTTGGTTAAGGTTAGCTTGTGAAAAAACACGTGCAAACTTGTTTGCACACGCAAACCAATGCAGGAATTAATCAACAAATTGGGCGCAACCAGAACTTCCTCAAAGATTCTTTGGCACGTTGCGCGTGGGAGCATTTGCAAATAGATGAATTTTGCACGTGCAATTTGATTGATCAAACCTAAAACAAATTGCACTGGCAGATTTTTGTCTTCTCTCAGTGGATCTGAGAAGCAAGTGTAAATCAGGCACAAAACGGTGCCAGCGTAGTAGCACAGTCAAAATGAGAACTAGAGGGGAGAACTAAAATTTGAAACACCCCCAATTTACCATTTACCAGCCATTGACATTCTATTCAGCAACACAAGATATAAATGTACACACACACACACACACACACACACACCCACGCACACATATACAGTCCAACATTTACAACTTAAATGACGTGGTAATCTATTTCCAGCAGTCTTTTGTCTTAATATGATTGTGTGTCTTGGTCATGTGTCTTCTTGTAGTTTGTGGGTAATTTGTTTTTGTTCAGATTTCAGCTTTGATGTGTTTCCAAGGAGATATTATTTCGACCAACCTCGAGTGCTGGCTTTGGAGACACTTACACCATCAGTATCGCTGGTTCTTCGTTTTGCCAATCAGACTTTAGATTCACCTGTTTACGCCTTCTCTGCTGCAGGTGCCGAGAGAGTAATTTACAGATGTAATTTAAAATTAGTGTCTTATTTGAAACCCAAGTTTGAGACTGTTGGCTTTAGATAAGATGCCAGGGGGCCGAGGTCAGCAGGGTTGAAAGTAGAAGGGCCAGTGAGACCAAACACGTCTGTCTTCTTTTTGTTGAAATTCAAGGAATTAAGTGACATCCAGATTTTGCTTTCCTCGAGACAGGACAAACGTGGTCTCAAGCAGAGAGGGTTCTTTTGCTTAGCGGGACGTAGATCTGACTGTCGTCCGCACAGCAGTGGAAGGAAATACATTGTTTTTGTAGGATGGAATGTAGGGGCAGCAAGTACAACGAAAACAGCAAGAGCCCCAAAACACCATACGACAAAGGGGCAGAGTGAGACTGAGGTCATCCTAGGCGAACACAAGTGTCTAAGCACCACCGTAATTACATTCCACATAAACACAAAAAATTACATAGTGTTGATAGGCCACAACTTTACCAATTTATTGCAATTTATATTGCATCGGACATAAACTTGTCTATAGAGATTAATTGGCTTACAATATATATGATAATATAATATACTATAATATACAAAATATTTTTTTTTCATCTATATTATGTTCGCAAAGCATGCTAAGCTGTAAATGAAAACAAAAGTAAACTGCAGTAAAAAGGCTAGAAAAGGCAACTGATAACATATGGTTGTCTATATCCTGTGGTCTGTTGGTTTATTGACAGAGAGGGTATATTGGGTTATTAACACCGCATTAAATGCAGATATTTTGACACTGTGATATCATAAAACAAACGATTTGCATGACAAGGCTCTCTCATGTTACTCCCCGGAGAACATTATTCGAAGAGGATATTTCAAATGCAATCAAATGTGCCACATACATTACTTTGATAACTCCGTCAGATGGCACCCTGGGTTTAATAGTCGGAATCTTGGAGCACTGAAGCTCAAGCCGAAAGCAGAGACTGCAATGTAGGTTGAAATATGAGGAAGTCAACAATAAAATGTCCTTCAAATGTTCATAAATAATGAGCCTTGAGAACATAGAGAATTGTCTATTTAACTATGCACGCTTTCCTGTAGTTTTGTGCAAATGCAGAAAAAAAACATGTGTACTGTGGGCTAATAAGATAGCATAGGTGGACATTGTGGGGCTCAATCAATCTCAGATTTGGCCACTTGGTCACCTTGTCCTTGCAGCAGATTCTGGCTTGTCATTTGACTGGCGAGGATATTGTGAAAACGGGGGCTGCGGTCTACAAGACTACAGATACGAGAAACAAATAGAAAACTCCTCTCAGCCCCCAAATTGAAGCATTTAGTTAGATAATGATCCGCAAACTGCAGTTTTCTAATGCATGCTAATTGCATTCAAACTAATATTTACTCACGCCGACACACACGCAAACACTTTCTTGGTATAAAAATATATTGTTCTAATTAATGTATCCACAGAACACCACTTCAATAGAAACAAATTCTGAAAGTCTTTTCTCTTTAATCATTATAAGCGTTGACTAATTTCCTTATTCCTATAGTGAATATATCCTCCTGGAGGGATAGTTTGGGGCAATTAATAATGGAAGAAAAACATTGGCAGCATACAGATTAACCGCTACACTTCAGTCTAAACTCACATTTACACAAGCCAGAGTAAAAACACTGGTTAGGTTCATTTCATGTATTTATTTATTTATTTATTTATGCAGTTTAAAATGTTCCAGCTGAAAAAAAGTCTGGCACGGATGTCTTTCCCCAAGGTGTCTTTGTTCTGTGGACCTACATATCCACAAAACACCAAGCGAAACGGTGACGCAGCGGATAATCTCGCCACTTGTCAGTGGCTTCAGCTATGAGGAGCCCAAAGTATCCCAGAGTGGAGAGGAGAGTTGGGCTTCAATTTGAAGCCTCATTTTATATGCTAAGTGATGTTTTTTTTAACTCATTAAAATACGACGACGTTGCTAGCCACATTTTTCTCTGAGGTGTGTAAGTAATCATTTGTGCTTGAACGCTGCTAAGATTATGTTAATGGTGCAGTAAAATCACTAAATCACTTCATTTTTTTAATTTACTTATGATTATTTTTTTTTATGCATTTAGTCATTCGAACCATTTTATTCACTCATCCTGTTTGCTAAGGTACAGAAATGTTGTTTAAAATGTCCACTGTCTATTATTTTATTGAATTACAAAAAACCAAGTGTCTGCCATTGTGATACTGTGATAACGGGCCGAAACGGAGTCCCGATCTAAAGTGAGGCTATCAACGTCCAATGTGCAGAGAATCAGAGAGAAGATTTGAGATGTTACTCAACATTCATGACCTGATTATCACATTTCACAATAGTGAGACAACTGAGCATAGATGTACATGTGGCACAGGTGGATCTCATTCAAGCTTTATTACCTTTATTCAAGAAGTAGCAGTTTTGGCTCACACAGGGTGAACCGCTTGGATCCAACGGACAGGACTACAACTAAGCAAGACTATCACAGTTTCATCTTTCTGCCTTCCTCAAAACCACATACAGGCTATAGCTGGAAAATTGACAATGGGATTAGGCTCTAATCCAGGTCCAAAGCCTTCATAATGTGGTATCTGTGTACGGGTGAGCGATTGATTTTTAGGCGCCGGGATTCCCTGAGCCAAAGCCCTCTAGCTACAACCATCTGAGGTTGATCCCCATAGTCTTCATGTCAAACACGGCCATAAAATATGAGTCTTTTCTTCATGAAAATACACGGTGTGGCCTAATCACAGTCACCAGTTGAATTATTTGAACATTGTGTTATTTGCTGGAATTGGATTTTAAAAATCTAGTTTTAATATGGTCTAAAGTTCCGTCAAAGGCTGCATGACATATATGTGTTCTACTTGAGTATGGCTAGAATGATAAAGATTGAATAATACCTTGTAAAATTCAGCAGCTCCCTGTTAGTTATTAGAAGTCTCCTGTGAACCAAATTACCAGAGGTTTTATTTTGTTGGACAATCTCAGCCTTGGCAACTCCTGTTTATTTAAACGGAATATGAAGGAAAGATGGGTGATGTTTATTGGTCATATATTCACAGGGTTGCATTCAAAAGATCATGCTTAATCTAGTTTGTACAGACAATATGAGATGTTTCTGAAAGACCTTATTGCCCCATAAAAAGCCTTTTTCGCATACCTAGCTGAATTAGTGCAGCAAAGAAAACCTAACTCCTTGCAGCTATGGTGCTATCTGACATCACTGAAACGTTTAAATGAGAAATTATAAAAAGGAGACCTTGCGCTATAATCAGTGCAGAGTCACAAGGTCAGAATCCTTCTTCCTGACTCCTTTCAGAAAGAGGAATTTGCAAGAGATGAGAGCTCACCATCCACCATCACGCCCCTCTTCAACAATGTCATTTCATTTTGTTGTTGCTTTTCCATTGGGCTGTGTCAACCGTAATGAATTCTGAAATGTTAAGATTTGCATTTCAATTTGGTAACCTCCCTCTCAAAGTCCCCAACCCCAAACCGGTCTCTAAATCACATTAAGCATATGGCATATCTTTTGTAAGCCCCAGCTCCAATGTCACTACAGCTCCCCCTCATCATCATTATGCCTGCTGCTTTTTACAAGCTAAATAAATAGCCACACAAAACATCCGGAGTCACAAAAGGGACCTGAAGTGGGCATCTAAAAAAAAACAAAAAAACAGCAACAACAGCCAACCAATGTAACTTTAGGTAATTTGGGTAATTTGAAGACTTAGATCAGAAATGATTTTCTGCCAATTATTCAATTTATATCATATCGTCACTCACCTTTGAAACACACTTGTCCATTTATTCTTTTTTTTTTGCGTCAATGGGGTTTCGGTGAAAATGGTTAAACATGACAAAATTGGATTTACGTGGTTTTCACGGGACAGGGATAATATACACACAATTTAATTTTTTTTTCCCCAAGACTCGTATTTTGTGCAAACTTCATTCCAGAGGATAGTCAATTTTTACGTAGCTCAAAATGCTACTACTTGCTTGTAGTTATTCATTTCAATGAAATGATTAAAGTCACAGTTCTAACTACTTAGAGTTTGAAATCTAAATCTGTATAGCATGTGTAAACTTAATGGTGCATGACCCATTCAATCTCCTCATCTGAAAGGTCAAGCATACTTTATAAGGTCACGGCCCTTTGATTTACAACCAAAGTTTCAGATGACAGCAGCTGTTATTTCAGAAAAAAAATACTCCTACCCCATAATTTGTTCATCTTAAAACCAGTGGCTCTCGTTTATAGAAATTGCTTTTAGGTTGTGTAAAAATACATACATACATACATATTTATTTTTAGATTTATTAGTCATTTTTGAGGGCCACCAAGCACCAACCATATTGGTGATACAACATGTTTTATATGAGACAAGATCGTGTCACAAACGGAAATAGCGGAAACAAACAAGGAAGCTAAGGTGATGCTCGCATCATTTAACAATGATAATGTCTGCAGCATGGAAATATTTGAATGTGAAAAGGGGAGAAAGTACAAAAGTGACTTGCAATGTGTGCTAATTGAGCATTTCACATAGCGGAAAAGATGTGCGTTTAACACGACTAATTTAATGTGCCACCAGAAAAAAAGCCCCCCCCCTCAAAAAAAAAATAAAACATGATTTCAATGTTTTACTTAGTTTAAACCAGAGGTCTTTTTGCTATATAGACGTTTCATGTCGGGATAGTCGTGTTCAAATAATAATTAATAAAATAAAATAAAGTGAATTTGGATGCACTTTTTTCGTTTTCCTTAAGCAATATAGTGTACTGCAAAAAATAGAATGGCAAGATCTTTTTCTTCTTCAAATTTGGCTCATCGCATTTGGAAAATAGCTCTTCTTGACTTGCAAGACTCATTATATCTCTAAGATGACTAAGTGTGAGGAGAATTAAACCCTTGATATTACTTGGTAAAAAAAAAAGAATGTTGGACTAGCCCTGATAGCTTACTAACACTAACTGATGCATTCCTGCAGACCTCAGAGACCAATTGTATAGATGAGTAGTAGAATTTAAAGTCCAAGTTCTACGAGAACATTTTGAGAAAACTAGAGAGGAACAACAAGATGAAGGAAAAAGTTAAAGTTCAAAATTGTCTACACAAGGACAGTGGTACATTGGCCTTCCTTTGTGAAATTTGCATGTTCCCTAAGTTCTTGTATTGATTTTTGCCTGTTTCTTCCCACATTTCAAAAACCTGCACATTGGGTGAATTAAAGAAGCAACATCTGCCTGATATTACCCTGGCAACCAGTCCAGGCTGTAGCCTCCACTGGCCCAAATTCACCTGGCAGAGGGTTCAGCTCACCCATGACCCTGAACAGGATAAGCAAATGAATGACTGAATAAATCAATCAAAATGAAACAAACTAAAGACTGGTTTTATGAGCGAAAATGACCTTATGTTGGGACAAGGGGCGTGGCTTAGTGATTAGTCAGCAACAGGGCCAGCAATTAGTCTTGAGTGTGAGTTTTGGTCTGATCTACTCTTAGCGAGTGTTCTTATTTTCTATTTTTTATTTTTTGTTTGTCCAATTCCCTGAATCTTGCTTAAATTGAGCAGTGGAATATGGGAAGTTCAACACAAAGCAAAGCAAAGCAAAATGGCCCACATGTTGGGGCACTTTATACACATAATAATAATAATAATGCATCTTTGAAAGACACCTCATTTTTGTCTAAAACCTGACTACAATATGCTTCGAAGCGGGCATGCCGTAACTTCGAAAGGTGCAAGGCAGCGTCTTTTATATCCAAAACAAAAGACCAAACTCTCGGGCAAGTCACATTTTGACCGAATAGTTAGTTGCCTCATTTCTCTGACCCACAGGAAAGAATTACACTGCCTGTTAAGTGAGCATAATGAATGCCATAAAGCGGGCCTATAAAGCAGACTTTTGGACCGCCTCCGGCAGCGAGCGGGAGCGGGTCTAAGCGTAGACATTAGTCGGCACATACCCGCGTAACCAAGAATTGCTGATGGAGAAGCAAGGCGGGGCAGCTTCCACATTAGTAATGAGTGCTAATATTTCAAAGGAGGACGCGGGGTCTCAGCACTGACCGTTATATTAAAAATCAAACGGTGTGACCTTGCTAAGATGAATGCCTGGTTGGTCTGTCCCCCGGAGCAGCTCTGCTAGACGGCACTGTATTAGAGGTAGCTCTTACTGGTAAAGACATCGGCTACGACTGCAGATATACAGGGTGCATCGGGAGCATTACGAGTGGCATTTAATTAAAGAAAAGTAAGCTGTGGGATTTTATAGACTGGCTGGGGATTGCTATATCCAGTAAGTGGAAATGAAGGATGCTTGAAAGGCAGCATAAATCTAATACAGTGCTAACTTAACCTTCCTATCATTGTAAAAGTCAGGGCGAGGACACTCGTCTGCAGCAACAACATTATTTTCTATTCCATTTAAATTTGCAGTGCAATTGACTCGCGTATGCAGGGTGGCACGATTTCTTTCCGTTCAATTAAAGAAAATCAGAAAATCACCTTTTTACTTTGAAAAAAAACAACCCTTTCACGGCAGATTGAGCTTGTGATTCATTTTGACAGAGCCTTGTGTATTTCATGGTCAGTCCAACTCACAGTCGTAATTTCTCTGCAAGCAATTAGCCCTAAATGAAAAATGATAAATGTGGTACACCAACACTTTTGTACCACTGTGTTCTTTTTTTTCACAAAATCTGACAAAGATTTAATTTCACAGAAAGCTACTAATTACCCTGACACAATTATGAATTGAACACAAACATTAAACTATCTGGCTTGAAACATTACACAGTAGTCAAGATGTATTTTATTGCTAATGTTTCCAACATTTACATTACTTACTTACATAAGTCAAGCCAAAGATAAAAAAAAACCTTGATGCAAATGTGCATATAGCTTCTTGAAATCATCACATGCTGCTGGCATGACATTCCGATTTTCATTTACTACAGAATAGTTGTTAAGGTGAAGCCTTGGCTAGATAAACTTTGAAAATGAAAACAAAGAAACATGAGGTAAGGTAGTTTAGTTTTTAGTTTTTAGAAACACATAAACATCTCAATGCCCTTTGACCTGATCTGACTT
The DNA here is from genome assembly GCF_059441095.1 of Idiotropiscis lumnitzeri. Taxonomy (NCBI): domain Eukaryota; kingdom Metazoa; phylum Chordata; class Actinopteri; order Syngnathiformes; family Syngnathidae; genus Idiotropiscis; species Idiotropiscis lumnitzeri. Next base: position 39,876,612 of record NC_142391.1, on the reverse strand, counting down.
GCTTTCATGTACTGCCAATAAATGGTGTGTCAATGGTAATCTACTAATATACATACACAATATACTGTATAGCCTCACACCTAATTGACTGTGTCATTTAATAACTATGTTCAGAGATGCCCATGTGTTTAAGAGTTCAACTGCGCCTCATCTTGTAACAAAATGGTTTAATGTACAATGAACAGTTCAACCCTGATGCAGAACACATGCGGAAAAAAGAAAAAATAGGTGCATCATATATGCTCCCACATCCATCATAAGACATCAAAGAAGTTACATTGGCAGTTTAAGTGCAGGAGACTTTTTTTTTTTAAGGTCTCAATGTGGCATTGTTTGGCACACCATCTCCTGGCTGATATCAAAGCACACGCTTCCGCAGTCGGCCAAGTCATCTCACCTACTTTGGCACTCATGTCAGAACCAGCACTGTGAGTACATCCGCCGCCGCACAGCCACACATTTTTTTTTTTTTTTGCTTTGTTAAAATTTCTAATCATTTTCCATGCAGTAAGCAAGCAACGGGGAAGTGGTCTTAATTTGTCACGTTTTTTCAAATATTTAAATGACAGGTAATTTAGCTTTTAGTGCTTTCAAATCGACATTCAAATAGTGAGCTCCGTTCATATAAGGAATGGCTACATACAGTGTGTGTATAGAATAGGCCGAGCAAGCCAAAGTTTCTTTTTCAATAGCATGAAAACGTGTTCAAAGTTTTGACTCGAATTTTAACATGTTTGATAGAGCGAGTAGTCTGGGCAAATAGACTGTGAATTGGAGTGGTTTGAAAAACAAAAACAAATGCACATTTGCCCATTTTTTAGTACTTTATATGAATGATTTGGAATCCAATTGGTCACTATCAAGTATGTAGCCATGAATACTGATTTTATCCATCCATCCATCATCTATACCGCTTCTCCTCACTAGGGTCGCGGGTGGTGCTGGAGCCTATCCCAGCTATCTTCGAGCAGTAGGCGGGGGACACCCTGAACTGGTTGCCAGCCAATTGCAGGGCACACAGAGACAAACAACCATCCGCGCTCACACTCATACCTAGGGGCAATTTAGAGTGTTCAATCAGCCTACAATGCATGTTTTTGGAATGTGGGAGGAAACCGGAGTACCCGGAGGAAACCCACACAGGCATGGGGAGAACATGCAAACTCCACACAGGATGGCCGGAGCCAGGATCGAACCCACGCCCGAGATGCTGTCTCTCACTGTGAGGCCATCGTGCTAACCAGTCGCCCACCGTGCCGCCTACTGATTTTATTTGATATTTTATTACAATTCTACCACCTTTATAATTTTTCAGTTTTGTCAGTAGCTAATGCTATTTTCTATTCAAGGCTCTCTTGAGACATTATTTCAGATTCCACAAATAACCCAAAAGTGGTGATCAAAATTCATTTAGAATTTGACAAGCATTTAATGCAATGCTAAATAGGAAAATGTAAACGTATGGTAATTTGCCTAGCGGAAAATAATGCATGCATGCTCAAATCTGTGATTGTCACAGGTAATAATATTTCTGTTTGATAACATAACATGCAAATCTGCAACAGCAAGCACTGCAAAGATTAATTTGTTTATGCAATCATTTTGTAGGAGGAAATAGGACTATTTATCGCTAAATGTTGCTCAAACAGGACTATTTTGCAACAATTTGTTTATGATTGTGCCTTTCAGCAATGGTGGAGTTTCTGCCGTGAAAAAAAAACTAAACAAATGTGAATGTTGCCCGTCTGTCATTCGTTATTCTCCACCTGTCCGTCATTACCTCAAATTGGACCAAACTGTATCCATCACTCCGTCATCGCTATTTTAACCGCACTTCGGTCGTCGCTAAATTACAGTTTGTCACAGAACACATAATTACTGGACTGACATTTACCTAATGGCCACAGCTGGAATCCATGGGTGCCAGTTGAACCGTTAACACCGGCACTACGCCTTCTTTAGGTAGCCTGTAGAATGCTCGCCTTGGCTTTGCTCTGCTCTTGTTACGTCACGCTGGTGCACAACACCATTGAAGAGAAACCGCGCCATTACGGATCATGGATTGATTTAACAGAGACAAGAGCAGGACAATTAGGAGCGTGGTTAAAATAAGGACGGCAGAGTGACGATGAGACAATGACAGACTGGCTCCACAGTGACATTTATGGTCCAAAAACAGCTGTGACAAACTTTAATTTAGCGATAACTGAAGTGCGGTTAAAATAACGATTGGCGGAGTGATGGACTGACGATTACAGTTTGGTTCAAATTGAAATAATGAGGGACTAACAATAACCCTTGAGAAAGTTTTGGTCTTGAGGCTTGTGAAAAGGAAAAATGATATTAACAGGAAGCAGATGGTGGCTATATTACACTTTTGTACCCATAACACAACAATGTCACTGCAGTCAAAATCAAATAAAAAAAAAAACAATCCCATTGTCCCTGAACAAGCTTGGAAAATCGTTAATCTCCAAATAATTTAAATCCACTGCGCTGTGACAAGCAAACATGTTGAGAGATAATAAACAAGTTGAGAGAAAAACAGCAACAACCTGCGAGTGTTGTCACAAGTGGTCAAAACACAGACAGAGTGGGAGGTTGGAGCAGTTCGGGGGAAGGAAGGAGAGAGGCGAGGGGGCGGCTGCCGTCGCTAACCTGCCCAGTGGCAGTAGCCGAACTGTCATCGCCTGGACCTGTCATGTGGAAACTTTGCTGTTTAGAGGTGACAGCCGCCCACGGACTCACACTGTGCACATTCCGCCCTTTTACACGCACGTACACACACAGTCAGGGTGGTGAGTGTGGGTACTGTTTGACACATCCACATCCAATGATTGTTGTGGCTTCTGCAGGCTTTTCTTGCTGATGTGTCCCTCACTCCCTTTTTGAGGACGGAGACTCAGTGTGAGTGCGTTATTATTGAGCTGCTGGTGTAGATGCTTGAAAACATCTTTTATTATTTAGTTATTTTCACTACTGCAGCAAATACAAGCGACTCAAAGTGTTTAATGTGACTTACTTAATACTATAAACTCACCAGCTCGAACACTTTTCAAACCCACACACTATTTAGTGAAATCGAGTAGAGTTGTATGGAAAATAAAAAGGAAAGAAAAAAAAATTGTATTGTTGACAACGTTGTCTGAACAAAAAAACACAACATAATACAAAAGTCTGCATGGTTGGTGGAAATAATTTCAGAACTCCTGAATGAATCTTAATTTTTTTATATTGTTAATATATTTATTATCCTTACAATACCTGCCTGAGGAGTGTTTCGGCGTGATCTCTGGAAGGCGACAAGATACGAAAAAGGGGTGATGTAGTGAACATCTTCCCATCAGCCTCTACCTGACTGCCACACACATTTTATTCACTGCGGTAATTGCCGCGCCAGCTCATTTGAGCTTGTCATTTCTCCCGATAAGACTGCGGTATTAAAAATGACAAAAGATGGAAACACACAGTGTCATGCACATTACACACCACATATCCTGCAAAAGCCAGTTATTGCATTTTCTCCAGGGGAGAAAGAGGCAAAATGCGACACGATTTCCAAAAGTAGCTATAACTCAACATTATATGTATTATATTTTCAATAAATGAAATGCAAAACTGCAAACACTGCAAAAGGCAAAAGTAACATCTAATATCCCGACACGTGCACATTTCTCTAGTACAAGTGACCCAAAACAAAACCAACAACAAATCATAAGCATCATGATGTCATAACGTTCCATGTCATCATCATGCACAGTGAATATGAAAGACTCATGAACATGACCAAAATGTAAATGGGATGAGGAAAAAATGCAAGGGCAAATCAAGTGTTGTGCAAAACAGTTAAAAGTAAAATAAATAAATAAATAAATACATCAATACTTATCAGCGTTGGCTGATGTCAAATACTTGTAATGTGAGCCATGTCGCCCGGCACTACAAAGTACATTGTTTAAAAAAAAGTTTATTTAATCCTTATATTTATCGACCAGTTTGATTGAGCACTGTAAATTGCCGCTAGGTGTGATTGTGAGTGTGAATGGTTGCATGTCTTTGTGTGCTCTGCAATTGGCTGGCATCCAGTCCAGGGTGTACCCCACCTACTGCCCGAAGACAATGTGTATGCCTAATGTGTGTGCAAAGCTTGCTGAGTGTTTGTTCCTATTTAGTTCTTCAAACATGACGTGATTCATTACTGATAAATAATAATAATAATAATCATAATACAATATGGACAGGCAGACAGACCTGGATTGGATGGATGGGTACGAATACAAACGTAATTTATTAATATATATATATATATATATATATATATATATATATATATATATATATATGTATATATATATATATATATATATATATTATTATTTTTTTTTTAATCTTTAAAAGTGAATAGTTGAAACTGTGGTTGGCAAACCAGGAATATGCGGGGGTCCACTGTATTTCCATTTTATATATATTTTTATTTTAAACAGTAGTTTGATGGCTTGAGTTTGCTTGACAGTGAACTGGACCAAATTCAGGGATAAAAATTATTTTGCAAGTTGAAGTTGAGTTCAAAGTAAGGTATTTCCCGGGCTATAAGGCGCACCTGGAGGCAAGCCGCAGCAACTCTTTTTGGGAAGGGGTAAAAAAAACGATATACAAGGCTATAAGGCTATAAGCCGCAATTTTCTATGTTTATAAAAATGTGTTGTTTACGGCATGTACAGAATGATTTTTTGTACTGTGAATGCACATAAACAGATTGTTAAAACATGGCAACAACTTTGCTAATTAAAACAGAACAGACTCAAGAGAAAAAAAAAATCAAGATTTATTTTCTGAACTAAAGAGAGTCACTATCGCTGAAAGAAAAATCCACAAAAAAGCAGCACCCTTGTATTAGCTGCATGGTTCAAAATCTAGGAAAAAAGTAGCGGCTTATAGTTGGGAAAATATATATTTTTTGCAATACATGACAGAATAAATGCTTTATGCCCTTTACATCAGGCCCGTGATGACACAATCATCACCCAAACCGAGAGCCTTGAGTCATCACTTCAAATGAACAGCAGGAGGATTCAGTGAGAACAAAAGTCGTTTATGCCTTTCTTGGGGCTAACTCTGGTTATTAGCTGGAATCAAATGATCCAGCAAGTCTTATGCCAAAGGCAGTGCCAGCGTTGAGAGGCCAATTGTATGAATGTGTGCACGGTTAGGTGCAAGAGAAGTGACGCAGAATTCCATTAAAAGCATCTCCAGGCATTATAAAGAATGGTTGGTCCAAAATTCACATTTGCGAGATTGTGAGATGACCTTTTCCTTTAACACTGTGGTTGATTCATTCAAACAAACACCATGACTCATAATATTGTGTATCATTATATAAACTAATTCCCTGAAATCATCCATCCCTAAAGTATAAGGGAAGGCAATGTCAAGAACTTGTTTTAAGTTAATAGCCGCTTTTGGATGTTCAACACCTGGGGCATATATAACAATGATAAGACTATAAACTCAGTATGTATACAAGTAATATAATAAAATATATTTAAAAAACACACAGATACCTCTATAAATGAACATTAGTGCTTTCAGATAAAACAAAAAACATGTTAAGTTTGGCCTACGTAGCAAATATTCTTATCACGGCTCGTTCAAGGTTGCGCATATTCAGCAAACGGTAGCCAGACGTTCGTCAGATTTTCCCCTATACTTTTCTTGTCAGGAAATTTTGACCATGTTCAACATTTGCAACATGAAAAAAACCCACTAAAATAGTTGAACATTTTGCAAACAGGTGCGACCTTGAACGAACCCTGATGTCAATGTGCATTTTGCTCCCTTCATCAACAATCTCAAATTTTGGCGCTCAGTGGGTTAAGGGCTTCATTATAACAGTAGAGTAGAACAAAGGAATTTGGGGCACTTCTTTTTTCCCCGGTTGGCTGGATGCCCGAGCAATTTCAATTTTAATCTAGATTTGGTGAGTCTATCAATCAAATGTGTCAATTTACTGGTGCCATTCTTTGTGTTGGTGGTAACACTACTTACTCTTTGACCTTTGAATACATTTTGACATTCTCTGACTTTATTAAACGCGTTAAAACCAATCCATCAACCAATTATTCAATTGTCAGTATTAAGTCACCGGGATCACGGATGTCGATGGCCGGGACACTGAAATTCTAATTATGTGAAGAAGAAGAATGCAAGACGTAATTCACATTTGAAACCAGCTGAGTTCAACAGCACAAAAAACAAATGCAGTTTTCTAATGGGCGATAGTTTGTTACGCACATGCAAAAAGAAAGGTTCAAATGTGTCACATTTATTTGTCCTCATTCCTTTCGATATCTTGTCCAGTTTGCAATCCTTGCCTAGCTATGTTGGGACAAATTTCCTTGCTGTTGTCGCACATGTTGGTACTCACTGTTGGTGTGCACTCAAATCGAAGTACTTGTAGTCAGTTTGAAGGAAGGTTGTACGGGTACATCCTTATTTGTGTATAAGTGCTTCGCCATTTTAATCAACTTGCATTGGACCCAGACGAAAAAGACTAACTGTGAGGTTTTCAGTTGCCTCCAATATGCACTTGGTGAATGTGATTTGACACTCACGGATCTGAACAAACAAAAAGTCCAAATGGATTTGTATATGCTGAAAACAAATTGTAAAATGTAAACAAAATGGAAAAAAAGACAATTATTGCATATATAGCATGAGCATCATTGTAAAAGAAGAGGATCTGTTCGGGTATTAGTAATATACTCAGTAGGCACATGAAACATTAAAAATTAACATTCTTCAATTAAACCCATATTATATGGACTCTAATATATTCATACATGTTAATCCAACAAAAAAACAGATTACAAAGTAAATTAAAGGCCTCACAAACATGGATAATGAGGTCAGACGGTGAGCTACACATGCAAATCATGAATTGGATTAAACAAAGAAGACAAATATTCAGCATTTCTCCCCCCCAATCTTTAAACTGAAAGTAGAATTGAGAGACTATCATCTTGATTTAACTACTTACCAAAATGAAAAGCGTGCATCTAATTTGCAATGGAAGTAGAACCTGGGGCGATACAAATGGGATTTTATCCTACACGATAAATAATAAGCGCTCGGTGAAAATAACCATCGGCAAGTCATTAAAAGTGGAGCTTTCAATGTCGGATGGGTTCAGCAGCTCCCCAGGTGCTAGTCACAACCAGCAACCTGGACAGATAGGCCATCGCTCTGATGAATTGAGCCATAAAGGTGATTGGCCAAAATGAAAACCAACAGTATGCCCTTTTGGAAGAAAAACAACAACATTCATTTGATTTGACTGAATCGCGATGCTGAAAGGACTGCACGGAAAGCCCGCAAGAAAGGATACTTGGGCATAAACAATATGTTTTCACAGCAGCCCAGCATGAATCACAACAACAAACCCGGCTGGTGAGAGACAAGCAGAGCCTGTGGGATATATAAGCCTTCATTACCGGGCTGTCAGGTTATGGATGCAAGGCCTCGGGTGCGATATGGGACTTTAAAGCAGTGGCTGCTTGCTAATTACAAATTTAGGCAACACACATTAAAGACGCAACCCTTCGTGTCTGCAAAGATAATTTGTCTAATTACATCTTTGTAACTTATGAAAAGCGCTAACATTGCCCTGAAGGCTTGCTTTTTGGAGTTGGGGGGGGGGGGGGTTGCGGCGATGGTAAACTTTACTGTCTTGCCGTCATCTACATGTCTGGCCAGCTGCGGGGCACTGTGAACACAGGAAAGGGAAAGATCGCGGAGGGGAGGTAGGAGGAGCCCAGTTGGGTGCTGCTGTAACTATTTCTACATCCTAGAGATTCCTCTCCCATAGGACAGCCACCCACATCCTGCCAACATGCCTGCCGGTGTAGTTTCCTCGTTAATGTGTTTTTTTTTTAAAGAATTTATCAGCAAAACCAATATTTGGTGCCAGTTATGAGATACGTGGGCTCCCAGTCAGTGTAATAGATTGTTGCTGACCCGTCACAGCAATAGGAAACTATGTCAGGTCAGCTAACAAGCAGCTTTAATGGGTGGAGAAAAGGGGCAGTTGGGGAAAGACATTTGTGGTGTGTCAATTTCCTGATGTTTGACAGGCTTAACAAAAATCCCCAATTATCTTGATTGGAAAATGGGAAGATTTCCGAGTTACATGCGGTGCTTCGGCCCAATAAGGATTCAAAGCTTCTGGGCTGTCAATCAACATGGTCACATCCTCAGCAGGCTCTTCTGTGGCGCTTCCAAATAACAGGTAGCTAAACAGTAGTTTGACGGAGCGAGTAAATTTTAAACGTTTAACATTTTAATTTAGTAGTTTTTGTGATTTTGAATTTATTTCTGTTGTGTTGTGCGGCTTGTTTAAGTGAGCGATGCAGGGTTGGCTACTTGAAGATTTTGTGGCTTTAGCATGTTGACCGTTCTCATATTACTAGGAGTAGCTACAAATCTAGCAACTTTTTCTTCTGTTATTGGCGACATCTTAAGACACTTCCCACTAGCAGCCTCGGAGTGTTCAGCCCCTCAGCCTCCTGACTGCAAGTGAATCCTAAGCTTGGATAAAAATGCTCAAGTTGACAAAAAGTACTTGATAAAATGAAAAAGAAGCATTTTTTATTTTCAATTGAATTTGGTTGTTTATGCTCATATGCTGTCTTTTTATCAAACATTTGACCAAACCTAACACCCAACATATTCAATTGGAGCAAAAGTTTTTATCTGATTTAAAAAATATCATCAATTAGTTGAGTTAAATATAAAATATTTCACACTGTAGTGCATGTATGTGTGACATTTCATTTGTAGTGTTATGATAGTGATAATTGTGATAACTTCGGGCTCGGCTATCGTAAAATGTTCATATTGTTTCTTCACAATCAGATTGTATTTCTTTTTAAGTGTAATTATACAATCATTAATTTTGATTTGACTTTTTCCAGTGTAGTATTCACGTGAGTTTGAAAGTGTCTTTAAGGTAAAATGTCTACAAAACGTTGCTACAATGTAAAAATCCGTCACTCTGAATGACATCAACATGAAAACGCAACAAAGATACATATCCAGTAAAAATAACGACGGTAAACTAAGTAAGAAAAAGAACAAACATGGTGATGGCATCTACGTCTTCCTTCCTCTCTTCTGATTTTTTGCAAACAACACCGGCTGGTCCAGTTTGATAGCATCTCTTTGGTAGGCGAGTACGAGCTCCCAGGAGCCAGACACTTGCTATTTTCAGGCCAAACAGTCTGCCTACGTGGTTCCTGGCTCATCCTCCAGTTCATGGAGGAACATGTTCTCATCCTCCACAATGCAACCAAATAGTGTGATCAGTAAATGTGAACAATGTAAATGCATCTTGTTTAGCTGGTAGATGCAAAACAAGCATACCTTATTCATTTAAAATTTGTTATCAGACAATAAAACAAAGCATGACAATGCCTGACTCTTTGGCCAACTTTTAGAAAACGTTGGTTAGCTTGGCGCCAGCCAAAGATTTGTCAACTAGAATCTAGGCAAACCTCAGAGTCATTATGAAGCCAACATTGTTGTTTTTCTTCATATTAGCTCCATCTCATTTTCTGTGTTCCAATAAGGTGTAAGATTTTTATCCTGCTTCCTCTATCAGTAGATGCTATTGCTGTTGTGCTAGAACCACAGTATCAGTTGTGCTCATCTCGCTCAGATCTTTTACAAGGGCGTAGGGGGTTTCTTAAAATAAATAAATAAATAAGTCAGTCAATATTCACAAATCGAATATCGGAGGTTGACGCAACATTAACTGACAGTGGAAAGACATTTGCGCGTCTCTTTCATCTTATTTTTTGGGTGCAACTGGGTTGAATTGGTTCATTCTCAAATTTGCAACATCCAGACAATGTTTTCTGAGAGGGTCTGTTTGCAAGGATGAGTTGGGTATGAGTACGAGAAGAGGCAAGATGGGAGAGTATGCTTGCCTAGAAATCTCTAACAATCAGACCCAATAACCAACACCCGGAGGACAGAAACTGCAGCTGAATGACGCTCTTTCCCAGTGGAACAACAGTATGTCCATTCTGTGGGAGTTTATTCTTCTTGCAACCATTTTTAATAACATGATCACAGTTTTCTCTTGACACTTTCAATAGGGCTTTTTGAATTCCAGGGTTCGGATGAATTTGACTTATCATAAGAGCTCCCAGCGTGGATGCACAATAAAACAAAGTAATCCTTGGTGTCCTACTGAGATGTGCTCTCTCTCTCTCAGTGGGAGGAAAAATAATCCAGATGAGAAGCTGGATGGTCATAAAAAGAATCAGATCTTGTAAGAAGTGGGTGATGGAGTAAATTTATTTAGTCGCTGACGAAAAGAGTATATGTACAATGTCGTCAGTCATTGTCAATATACAAATGAGAATGAGCAAACGTGTTCAATAAATTCAATGCAACACATATCACCTTTTTAGCTTATTAACGCCTTTAATGCTACACAAATTAGAGAAAAATCAGTTTCAAAGATAGGTTGAGCAAAAGATAGAGAAAATATGTGCAGTAGATGGATAAAATAATCAAATACTAAATGCAATAAAACATTAACGTGCAGTCATAATTTGCTGTCCTCGGTTGCCATGCATCTCCTTTATCTCTCGCTTGCTAATGCATTAGCAGAGCTCGCGGTGCGAGGGCATCAGTGGCACCATCAGTAATGTCATGGGCACTTTAACATGATGAAGCACACCACGGCCCCGCTGGCATGAATAATTCACATTACCTCATGGCCAGTGGGAGACAGAGGTAGTTTGGCTTTGCTACTATGAGTTGTTGGAGCAGATGTGTGATTTTAAAGGCACACGGGCTTCTGTTTTGGGGTGAACGAGTCATTTTAATTCTGTTTGACATTTCTCTTTAAAACTAAGGCAAGACCTTTAGCTGGGCCGGGGAAAATAAATACGGTGGGATCAGAAGTGGGAGTCGCGGTTAAGGTGTGGGAGAGGAGAGGGGAGGAGGTCCTCTTCACCATCTATCACAGTAGCACTTCAATCATTGTCAAATAAGTAGCCCTGTCCAAGCCCATCTTTTACCATTACTTATGAATGAATCTATCTGTGGATCACATCACCCAGGAGAACAGTGGATGCCTGCAGCTTTTATACATGAAAGGCAGATGATATGAAAATAGGATACATGATCACAAAATGGCTTGACTGTGGGGTTGGATTCACATCCTTGGCTGGGGACACTTTCTGAATCATGTGACTACTCTGGAAATAAAATAGGTGCTAGTGACTGCTCCGTTCAAAAATGTCAGTGTCTTGATACTCATTGCAAAGCTTTGTTCTTAGTCGCATAATAGTTTATTGATTGGCACAATCAAAACATACAATTGAACATGTTCCATTAAAAAAAAAAAAAAAAAAAAAAAGGGGTCCTATTTCTTGCCGAGCACAAGTCCAGCACAGGGTGTGGTCTTACTGCGCACGTGGATGGAATTTTATTTTATTTGGTAATTTGCACTAGCCCCACCAGTCCCGGATAGAGACGAGGAATGCTATTAAAATATATTTCAGGTGATTAATTATAATTTGGGTTTTCTCTGGGTACTCCGGTTTTCTCCCACATTCCAAAAACATGGTAGGTTGATTGAACACTCTAAATTGTCCCAAGGTGCGAGTGCAAGAGCAGATGGTTGTTTGTCTTTGAGTGCCCTGCGATTGGCTGGCAACCAGTCCCGGGTGTACCCCGCCTAGTGTCCGAAGACAGCTGGGATTGGCTCCAGTGGGCCCGCAACCCTTGTGAGGAGAAGCAGCTTGAATAAGGGATGGATGGGATTACAATTCAATCAATGAAGTGATTTCAACAATGATTCAGATGGATTAGCTCACGCTGGTGTAATATTTATGAAGGAAAATCCATGACATGGAGGATATACGCCACACTTGTCTGCCTGTGCCTCAATCAAATCCACCCAAATCGCGTTAAACCACCTTCGCCATGAGTTCAACCTGTTTTCTGCAGGTCAAACATCTGGCGTACTTTTTATTACCAAATTTGCAGATGCGCCGGGGCATGCGTCCAGAATGGACAGTGAGCCATAGCGCATCTACCAAATTCACAAACACGCAGAACTAGACCCTTGGCGGGGCATGAAAACGACGATGCAGCCCTGTTTACGCTGAATGTAGACGACTTTCTCTTCGGAAATTGTTGGAAGACTCAGGGCGATTAAACTTGCACCGGTTCGAAAATGAATTTAAGCGTGTTTTACTCAGAGCATGCAAGTGTCAGTCTACCAAAGGGCCCTAATAAGTCTGAAAGTCATTTTCAATGCCTCAAGTTTTTTTTTTACTATTTACTTCTGTGGTTCCAGCTCTGCAGCTGGCGGGATAACTTTAATGTAAATAATTTAGTGAAGGTGAGCATGAACATGAGCATGGAATTAAGAAAAGTGTGCTCACAAAAGCTGCACTCAATCCATTTCAAAATTGTCACAGGGCCCTCTCTGAGGCAAATACCCCCCACCTTAATCTCTTCTAATCATACTTAAGCATGTATGCTTTGTGTGGAAAATCCTGGTTACAATTTCGTTTTCCTTCAATTCCTGGGATAACCCCGTAACGACACAATAGTTTGGCTGTGATGCAGACACAATATATTACGCTGTACAAGAGCGTGTGCATAGGAAAAATTAGAATCGCACATTTCAGACACTCTTGTTGACTACATGAAACACATCAGTTAATGAATTCAGTCTGCCAAATTTCAAGATGCGCCCAAAAAAAAAAATCACAGTTATACACAAGGAAAAACAAGTCTGATAACATCAGTGATTGGTTGTGATTAGCATCCTTACGTGTACCACGGATATTCAAATTGCAAGCCTGATATACGGCCAAGCTAATATTATTATTCCAGACAGTGTATAACCCAACGGCAGGATGATTACATTTGACTTGCAATGATTTCCTCCCACCCCTGCATGAGAAAACAGCTTGGAAAAACTAATAGACATATTCCCCAAAGTCAATTTGTTGCTCCTGTCTTACTTTAAATACAGTTCATCCCTGCTGAAAAAAGTGGTTTTATGTATGTGAGAATTTAGTATGCAGAGATAAAAGTAGAACACTTCTATCCTTCAACTTTGCGGGGTGCTGTAACGTTCAAAGAAGGATTTCGCACATGTGGCACAACCAAATGCAGTCGCAGCCACCATCCCGCTACCACTCATTATTATCCTCATCACCTATTGCTTCTCCAACGTAGATCTCCCTGGAGCATGGACTAATACACCTACTGTGGCTTAACATTGTGAAAGTTCTCCTAATGGAGCAAAAATACTTCTGTGACAGATATATGGGTGTAGGTCAGTGCCTGTTGCGGAATTTCATGAAGTTCATGTGTGTAAGTCTGCATTAGGTAATACTAGACCTGAAGTAGCCAGTGCTGAAGCTGCCTTCCTATAGATTAAATGACAAAGGTAAAAAAGTAAATATGATAAGGACTGTACATTCCAATGTTTTTTTTTATTTGCAAATTTTCCTTGTTTGTGTTTACAATAAATTTCTTTCCTAATCTTATCTTATCTTATCTTAATCACAACAAAGTGTAACATTATATAGATATATATATATATAGATAGATAGATAGATAGATATGGGCGGCACCGTGGCCGACTGATTAGCACGATGGCCTCACAGTGAGAGACAGCAGCCGTCGTGGGTTCGAAATCCGGCCATCCTGTGTGGAGTTTGCATGTTCGGGTACTCCGGTTTCCTCCCATATTCCAAAAACATGCATGGCAGGTTGATTGAACACGCTAAATTGCCCCTAGGTATGAGTTTGAGCGCGCATGGTTGTTTGCCTACGAGTGCCCTGCGATTGGCTGGCAACCAGTTCGGGTGTATCCCGCCTACTGCCCGAAGACAGGTGGGATAGGCTCCAGCAGCCCCCGCAACCCAATATATATATATATATATATATATATATATATATATATATATATATATATTCGAAGAGTACTAAATACTATTGGGTATATTCAAAAGTGAAAGTGTGGCACACTGAAATTTGAGCATGGTTCAGGTGTTTAGCAAAGCACTGTTCACATCGTTTATGGGGATGGTACTTAGTAGAGGAGGAATTACACCTTGGAAAGCAAGTATTGCTGATCTAATTAAGAGCTGGCAAAAGATGCCATCAGGATCTAACAGATTTCATCCCTGAGCCCTTTTCTGCCTGCAGAGAGCTGTTGGAAAAATGAGAAACATGGGCATGAAGAGAGGAAGATGAAGGGAGACACAGACATTCCTAATCAAGCTTTGCCTCCGACACAGCTCGCTTTAACCTTGAGGAGTAATCAGATCTGACTTGCTTAAATGTTAGCATTCTTAAATCATCAGGAACTGCCTCCAAGGAGACGATAATCACTGTGCCAAATTGCTGCGCTCGCTAATTTCATTTCTCCCAAGCATTTGCTCGTAGTTAGTGTCGATTATTCAATGACAGGCTTTTAATGCTGCCACATCCCAGGGGTGTTACATTAAAGTGTAATAACTTGCAACATAAATGAAAACAAAACAACAACACAAAAAATGTTACTTTCTAATCCATACAAGTTTCCGCAGTCCTACCAATGTCCTCCTCCCCTCCCTCTTCAATCTCTCACCTCTCCCTCCTCCCATGGTGGGAGTTCAAATCTAATTCTCAGCCCATCTGGCAGGCGTAATGAAGGCGGCCCGGGCTTGTGGTGCCCTGCTGCCATGGCTCGGTGGAGCAGGAGGCTAGCTGGCAGATTGGGTTAGGATGAGTGGAAGGGAGTCCGAGAACCTGCTGAGTGAGTAAGCCGGCCCAGTTAATCTCCCATGTGCCCCAGTGTGATGAGGGCCAAGGCCAACCACACACTGAGGACACAGTGGCAGCGGTGTAAAGTGCGGATGGTTGGGGGCTGAAGACACGAGGGTGACTCTGGTAGTCATTTACATTGAAGGCATCCAGCTGGCAACTTGTGGTAAATGAAAGGTTGAATTAATTTGTTAATTTGCTTATCATCGGTCAAATTTTCCAGTTGGAAGGGTAACAGCATATCAAAGACATTTTAAGCAGTGTGAAATGTGTGACTATGGCCCATTTCGTCTCTTTTCTATTCAAGAGTAAAAATATCCCATCAGGACTATTTTAGACAACCACAAGCAATCTGGCTCGCTTTCCTTAATATGGAATTATTAACAACAGCAAAAAGACTCCGTAAGACTCCGCATATGATCTACTGCAAAAGAATAAGCAACAAAATAGTGAACAAGACGAGTGTGAGAAGGGAGGAATGACATAATGTTGAAAGAGGGAGCGATTTTACTGCCACAGCAAAATCGTAGCTTAATTCTATTTTCAAATCATTTTGTTTGTACTCAGTGTTCCAGCGTAATGCTTTTTTGTGGTATTTTATTCTGTTTACCGATTGTGATGCTACTGTTCAAAGAAAAAATAATAGTTGGTAATGACATTTAGTTTATTTGCATTCTTTTTTTATTTGAAAAAGTACATATTTGTACCGATCTCAAAATTTTGGTATCATGACAACCCTAATGTCAACACTACATGTTCTTGCTGTAACACACTACTAAGCATCAAACATTTAACAAGTTAAGATTTTATTTTATTTTTCAACACTGCAATGTGGATGAATATTGACATTTTGCTGGTGTTAAAATTAACACCTTATGATGTTGAAATAATGCCGGCTGATTTGAAGAGTACAACCACGGAACAAGCGAAAAGATGACAAAAACAGCAGGCCTTCCTCTGCTATGTACCCGACTCAGGAGAAACCAAAACACAGTCATTAACAGTTACTCGCTTTATAAACACATCGGCATCAGCTGGAGGTATAATTGCTCCTGCTTCTCCTATAATCTTATACCTTACCCGCTGCTCCTGTCAGACACTTGCACCAGAGGGGATGAGGGCTGTGTGTATTGCCTTTGGAGACATTGAAATATTGCTTTTGTATAGTCAGATGTGAACTTGCCAAGGAAAGGAGAGGAAGGCATTGAGAGAAATAAAAGCAAAAGGATATAGATGACAGAAAATCAAATAAGTATGTGTTGTTCTCTGAACTCCCAGGAGCAAAGCTCAGGGGCTCCGGTGAAGGGAAATGATGTTCTTTTCTGTGAGTGATTAGAAGACAAGTGTCAGAACATGACCTACTTAGTACAATTTGTTTGTGCGGATTCCAGATTTGGTAACAATGCCATAGGAGTTCGAGAGTAATGTCGTTTTAACTAATGAATGTTGTGGAAAGTTGGGTAAGTTTCGTAGCAGGAATAATTGCAAGGGGGTGTTTCATAAGGAATAAGCCTTTTTACAGTTCCCACTCAAACACACTTCTTCAGTCATGAGCAACACAATGATTCATATTTTTGGTGCAGCGTTAAAATTTGTAACTAATGAACTATGTACCATCCAACACACTCCAAATCACATGAGTCGCTGATGTTTTTAGTGACTTGAAATTAGATCGGAGAATGTGCTTGTGAGTTTGGTGAGGGAGCGAAGACAAAGGAAAAGATGGAGTTTGTCAAAGTGTCCCAGTTTCAGGTCAGAAAAAAGACAGATAACTGCCCAAGGCCATTGACTAACATTTTAAATTCTCTACTTAGTCCTCCCTGTTAAGGAACATAACACACCCCAAAAAGCAAAAATTCTCAAATATAGATGCCCCCCCCCAAAAAAAAAAAATTGCTTATATTGAGCTCTTACACTGTGAACGTTCCCCAAACTATGATCTTAAAACATGTTAATATAATTTTAAACTCATTTTACAACATACAACATAACCTTCAGATGATTGTTGAAACACTTGTCTGTGTGCTCTTTTGCAACCTGTAATAATAGTAATTCCTCAGTGGCGGGCCGTGCATTTCATACCTAGGCCTTCAGTGCAGTCCTACTTTGTCAGACTTGATTGAATAAATCCCCCTCATGTTACCATCATTTATGAGACCACGTCTGGACAAATAATATACAGAAATACATTTACACACTACTCAGTCAGTGTTGGACGACCTAGCTTCTCTTGAAAGGTCCCTCTCGAAAATGGCCTTGCAAGTGTATCAGTAATTAAATCCACACTGTTCCCTTCTTCGGCTATTTTGGTTTAAAAAAGCAAGAATATGTTTTAGATTTTCAAATGGTTACCAGTGATGACTTCCGGGTGTGTTGATTGCAACTAGTGCAATCCCTCCCGTCTACTTACCTCTGGTGGGCTGCTACAGTAGTCTTCCCCTTACCGAGATAGATGTTTGTAATTGGAGCTCTAATTTATGTTCAAACCTTGGTGCAGGATAATGATATGGCGCATTGTAATTTGCTGATGCAAATTGTACGTATAATGGGGAGCCATAAAAGCCTCCGCAATCTCGGAGACTTGCCAAACACCCTGAGCGTTCATTACAGCCCTCATTAAAACATCCACATCGGCAGTGGGACCTCTTACAAATGGGAGAAGCATGTAATTGCTGCTTGATTGTGGTATATGTAACATATGATAAAGTGGAATTACCAATTTATTTGTCTACAGTGTCAGTGAAACTTAATGGGCAGAAAGCTTAAACGAAACAAATCCTTAGAGCATTGTCAGCCTACAACATTATGGTGTTTTTGGATAAGTGGGCCAAATGTGAGTTTGGGGACAGTGCATCGAGGACAAACTGAGAGTGATGGCATTCAAGGCCGAGCTTAGGAGGAGCAGCTAATGCTTTTACCCATGAGAGGTTGTTTCATTTGGGTGAACTTCAACATGCTGAAAATACATTAACTGGATTTAATAGAACAAAAGATTATTATTGTTCTTTGCCATTAACAAGGTCCAAAGCCATCACCATACATTTACTTTATGGGTAATGAAACGTGATTGGAAAATGTACCAAAGGCACCTCTGGAAAAAATATATTTTGCACGGATGTCAATACTTCCTTTGAAAGTATGGCTGCCAGCCTTTTTCAGTGGTTGATCTCAATTCCGTGCTAACGACGAGGACAGCGGAATGTACCAGCTCATGAGTAGCGTTAAGAGACGCACCAATTGGCAAAGGCATTAAGAAATCATTTCGAGCAACTTGGGGTAGATATACTGGAGGCCTACTCAACATAAATTCAAAGTGTCACGTTTTATTCAAATGACCTATCCCAGAGTGCCGCTTGCATCTGCGCCTTTCTAATGCATCTCCATCCAGACAAAACCTGAGCAGCAAAACTGAAAGTTGCACTTGTCTCCACACCTCTGAATGACTACAGAGCGCCACTACCAGAGCTGTGTGCGCTCAGCCATTAGAAAAGGATTTTGAGCCAAGCCATTCAGCCAAGGCCCCAGAAGCCTGAAGCCTTTATCTGTAGACCCACTGATTGATGTGTTGTGGGCCCTGTTGCGGTTAACAGCAAGTTTTATCTGTTGCTAACGGCAACAACCCAGGTTGCTGATGTGTGGAGAGCAGCAGGGCCCAGGATTTGAAGCCGGACCACACACAGGGATAAACAAATAGGTTTTCATGGCAGACAGCCCTCATAGAGAGGCCACTGACAGGCAATGCCGCACCCCAAGAGCATCACGATGTCAGGGCCCTGACCCGCTCCTGCTGGGCTCTTGGTCTCCTGCACTAATTTTCACCACGTGAAGAGCCCGTGCTGTGGAAACACCTGCACGCCTCTCGCACTGACAAGGAATCAGTGACAGAAACAGATATTTCAAGACAACGACAGGCAGCAGAATGTTTAAGACACTTCATATAGAGGAAAACAATGATTTCTTAAAGACTTTGCTTCATCTATCACTTGAGGGATTAACAACTAATCCAGTGAATATGAATTAAATACAAGATAATCGTAAAAAAATTGATTTCTTGTTTTGCAAAATGCACTGGAACAGTAAAGTGAGCGCTACATATCTATTTAAAAGACTCCCAAACAAACACACACACACACACACACACACACACACACAAACCTCCAAAACTGTTGGACTCATTCAGCATTAAATATGATTATGACACCCCAAGCAGTGGAAATGAAGAATGGGTGTGTGGCAGCTCTAGACCAGCTTTACTCAACTAAACTGCATGGCTAAGGTTTAAATCCATGACTGCACAAAGATAAACCGTGCCAAAACAGTCAAGTGAGATTATATTGCGTATACAAAGATTGATGCTTTCATTGTGCATGAAAACATAAGCCATAGTTTGGCCTTGGGTGGTAAAACGAGAGGGGGTGGGAAACTAACTCAATTAATCTGAAAAGAAACGGTGATGTGTTGTCTTTTTTGCCGAGCTTAACCGTCTCCTCCTCCTCCGTACTATATATCCAGCCCAGGGGTAGTGACAGAATGGGCAGATAGTTGCAGTGAGATTTTCTGACAATTTCCCTGCTTCTTGTAGCGCCTATCTCGGAGACACAGAGGAGGGTGCTGGGTTCTTTATCAAAAAGCCCCTGAGAGAGTGATAAATCGCTTGAGCCCAGGCCCATCCGCACTGAAACAACAAGCACGTAGCACCGCAGGAAACAAGGCACATTTATTGTCTCCCAAACATGGCTGAGGCTGTAATGAAGCCTGCACAAAAGCAAGCAGGATGGAGTCACCCTGATAAACAATTCCATATCCAGCCCCTCACACTGGGCGAGAAAGGGGGTCGGTCCTGTTTTGACATATCGCTTCAAAGACTTAACAGACCGGCTATTAGCAGTCTCACATGATAGATGATTGTTCGGGATAAGGTGGACTCGGGGAAAAAAATTGGGATTGAGCAATTTCATGTGAACATAATAGGTATGCACTCGATTCCATTTCATTAAACTGCTGGACTATTTGCTTAAGCAGATGTTTAAAAAAGGGTGATCCAAAAATTATCCTCGCCTGTAAACAGCTGACTCTTTGGGCCAGGCGTGGGCAAACTACGGCCCGGGGACCACATGCGGCCCGATAAACGTTTTAATCAGGCCCGCCGGACTTGAAAAAAATTAAATGAATAAACCTAGTTGTTTTATTTTCTAAATACTGTGGTGTGTTGTAATGCTTTTGTTCACTTTCATTTAAAATTAATCAATGAGGTGAGGTTACCAAAACAGTCCATCCATCTGCTCCTGGTCCCCGGCCCCTCTGTCAAATTTTAGTACCCATTGTCGCCTGCCAATCAAAACGTTTGCCCACCTCTGCTTTGGGAGATGCTGCTTTCTTCTCACTCATGGCTCTCACCAATTTCCAATTAACCAGATTACCTGTGGAGTGTTCCATGTGTTTTTTGAACATTCCTCAACATTCCCAGTATTTTGTTGCCCCTGGCCCAAAATTTTTGAAAAGTAAGATCTAAGAATTAAACAATCATATTTAATCTCTCTCCCTCTAATCTCGTTGCACACTTGAGTACAATGACAATAAAGGGATTTCTAATTCTAATTCTAATTCTAAAATGAGTCGATATTTTCAACACTGAAAACAAATATATACATAAATGAATAAATAATATCATCTGTTTGAACATTAAATATCTTGTCTTTGTAGTGTATTCAATTGAAAATAGATTGAACAATATTTACAAATCATTGGTTCATACTTGAACTTTGCTGGCTGCAAACTTAACGTTTAAGGAAATGAATTCAAATACTTTTATTTTCAAGGAAACAGTGAACTCGGCAAGCGCCCGAAAGGAATAATATGGCAGCATGAACAAAAGGTTGTCCTATCTCTATCTAATCATTTAAAAACGTGACAAACAACAATATTTAATCCATAATTTGTAGCAAGTCGGCGCAGTAGATGTCAAAGAGCAGAAGGGCTAAAGCATCTTTTCTGTCGCAATTGTTGGTGCCCTCTCTGTACTAGCCTGGCTGACCCTCCTACACCACCCTTCCACCTCAAACATAGCCCACCACCCACATGCGTAGCCTCTCTCTCCAGTATCCTCCAGTCATAACACTCAGTGCAGCCATTGGCCTTCTTCAAGACCTTCTCCTCCTCCCATCCACAATCTGCCTTTGCCTGGAAGCTCCCTGGAGCCCCCCGACCCTACAACCTCTGCCCCCCTTTTCGAAACCATCATTCTGTAAGGCCCGAAGCACTTACAGATAAGATGCCTGCAGAAATCAAGTGGGCTCGGCAGCTGAGCAGATTGAGAGTCAGAGCTCAGTACCCAGGAGATGCCCAGAGGCTACACACACTGCAGATAGCAATGTCGGAAAGCCAGAAAGTGGAGACAGACAACGTGAGACTTCCTGCCCTCCTTACCGGTCTATCTTTTGCTTGCACAATACTGCCTGCAAATCACCACCCACCAAGCCTTCGCCACATCCATAGCTGACCCCCTTCCTCCTTCCAGATGAAGAGAAAGCCTTGTTCTATGCCGACTCAAACTGACAGCTTGAGCCAAAGGCCACCACATGCTTTTTTGGAAGGACATACTTGTTTTCATCTGTGAATATTCAGCCGCTGGGGAATATGAATGTGACATGTTCTATTAAAACAACATTTTAAAAAAAGATGCATGGAGATCAATGTCTTTTGAAGTTACACTTTGTTAGGGGCTTTAAATGGCAGTCCTTTGAGGCCTATTAACAATGACAAACCATGTCAACAATTGTAGTTGTTTTGTTTGTTTAGATGACTGCCACCAGTTTGCAGTATGACTTGCCATATGCCACTCATCAGCTAAAAGTAGCACACTTAAAAGAATATTCTTCTTATGAGCTCATTTTACGCAAAGGACAGAAAGGGCGATCTGCTGTCTCTATTACCAGGAGACTAAACACATCACCGAAATGAGAGCACAAATGCGCGGTTTTGAAACTCAGAGGGGAGAGACGACGGATGCTTTAACGGGATAAAAATAGTATAACAAATTGTTTTTTGTTGCTTGATAAAAAACATATCTAACCTCTTTTGCTGCACACGTTTAACACATTTATGATACATTTTACAATGTACTGTTACATGCAAGGGAATTATGAATTGAAACTAAAATAAAACTGAATCCAAGATGCAAAGAGCAAGGAACCAAGATAGATGGTAATAAAAGACACTCCTTTGGCCAAGGTACTACAGGACACCTTGCTACGATTTAATCAGTCAGACAGAATTAATGCATCTAATATCATGATTTCTCCATTACACTATTTAATATAATTAAAATGTGGAGCGCTGGGGCCATAAAGCGGGTCGTTGGAGATTGTAATTCTCCCATAAAGCTATGAAGCATGAAAATGTCACTTACCGAGTAGTCGCGGCCTGACAGCGCGTGAGTGGAACTCTGTAGGGAGAGAGAGGAGAACAAGAATGACCTTTAAGGAGCATTTCACTCCCTGACACAGACATGATGAAGCAGTGCCGCTTTAATATCAATATTCACGTTAACCTTTTACCCAGCCCGCCATGTATGCCGCAGCTGCAGACTGCTACCTTGCGTTCTGGCCTCCACAATGGCTCGAAGCTATCAGTCATACACAGCTCATTCATGTGTGCATCTTTCACACTGGAAATGTGTAGAAAAATAGATTTTGTAACATTATAACAAAATTGTATGGACTTGCATTTTTGTTATAATGTAGTAACAGAATGAAGTAAAAATAAATATGCGAGACCGCTAGTGAGTCCCCACTGATGTACACTGCTTACAACAACAAAGTGAAAGTGAAGGTAGTTATTAAAAGCAGAGTAAGATTCACCCACTCCAGAATTAACAATATTTCCAACCCCTCTAGCGAGCACTTTTCAAAACGACAAAAAACTGAGACACATTTACGTGAAGCATTTTCACTTTGTTCTCTGTATAACATGGAAGCAGTGAAATTGAAGGCAAAGACAGAGTCCATTGTGCTGACCCTTGTCAAGGTAAGGTGACACGCGATACAGTATGTCATTCCAAGCCGCAAATATTTTGCTGAGGTCACCTTGCCTCATCTGTACATCTCTCCATGAAAATAGACAGTGAGAGAGCATCAACATGCAGCAGCCACGCCGCGCAGTTTGAAATAGAAATAGAAATAGAAATCCCTTTATTGTCATTGTACTCAAGTGTGCAACGAGATTAGAGACGGCTCAGTGTATGATGGTAAATTCTTGAACATTGAAAATTAAAATAAAAAATAAGGAGCAAATTTCTGTGCGTTTTTACAAAAGGGACATGTTTACATGAGAAAGCCTTTCTTATCTGAAAAGAAAAAAAACATATTTATATAATTTCTGTGGAAGTGCATGCTGGAGAAAATAAAAGGTTTCAAAGGTGGGTGGTGGAGGTGTTTCTGAAGTCAAACCTTTGTATAAAGCCATTGTCGTTTGCTTCAATGTCATTTGCTTTTAGCGGGGTATCCATTAAAATCAAAACTTCTATATTTTATTTTAAGGCCCTATCACTCAGCCTAACTAACAAGATAATATGGAATATCATCTAGCAGTTGGGAGCACTATCATACATCTCCTAGCACGACAATGCCATCATCAATGACAATAAAAGCTATTCTGAAAAGTGCACTTTCAAAAAACTAAATAAAAGGAATTGGAACAAAGAAGAAGAAACATGTCATAAATATGTTAGGTTTTGGTTTCTGAATGGTGGGGGATTGAGGCGGAGGACTCAAATGCAGGCATACCAGGCAGTGAGTGGTTTTAACAAAAAGTGTTTAATTAACAAAAGAAAACCAAAAGGCAAGCAAAGAAGTAGGAAAATCAAAAATATCAAAGTACAAATGAGGATCAAAGTAACCCAACAAATACTAGAAATAGATCTTGGTCTTGGCATGGAAAAAAAGGTAGTTGACGACAAAACAGGAGACGCGGAAAACTGACAATGACCGACAAAAATCGACAATGACCTGACAGGAATTGAAAAGAAGAAAAACTAAATCCAACCAAATTAACAAGAGACTGAGGAACACCTGACTAGAGAAAAAAAGGGTTGGAGGGAGCTAATTGGATGACACATGTGCACACAACAAACCAAACGAGACACAAAGAAACACAAGGAAAACCTGAAAAAACAAACGCCAAACCAAATATCAACCAAAACGGACAATGACAAAATACCTTAATCATAATTACTATAATCAGAGATAAACGTTGCAAGGAGACATGAAGCACGTCCATGCCTGCCCCCCCCCCCACACACAATTTCCTATCCAGTCCTCTAAATGCCAAACAAGAATAGCATGTATACGGAAAGACCTGGATTATTTTATTTTTTGTGTCCACTGGCACAGTCCTTCTTCACCCAGCAGGACAACCAATCTTGAAATCCCTCCTTCTACTTCCACTTTTCACTGCTTGTATTCTTCTGTCTAGATAGGCAATTTCTCCCCCTGGCCTCTGGAGGGAACATTTCTGCTCGACCAATTTTATCCATTCGTCTACATTCAATCCAAATAACCTCCCCCATACCTTCACCAAGACTGTTTCGTTTCCTGGTGCCCCTCATCCATTCTTCCACACCTGTTCTAGGCTTCAGCACTCATCAACGCCTGTGTGCCCCCCCTGATTTGCAGGACAGCTCCCGTGGTGATGATTAGGCAGAAGTCCCGCCGTGAACCGGAAAGCAGGCTCGGCGGGAATCAAAAGGCTATTCCATGTCCATCTGAAACTCTCTGATCCCTTCACCGTCAGACCAGGAAGGGGAAGGAGAGGAAGGAATAAGGAACTAGACATGATGTCGATTATGCGCACAAAAAAACAAAAGTATTTTCTGGGGAAAGTTAGATCTGTCATCTGTGTGTTCATTCACCAAGTTTAAACAGGTTTTGTACATCTGTATAAATAAGTCTCCACATACAAGTGATTTGATTTGTGCATGCGTGCTTAGGACATAAGCCTTAGGTTAGGGGAGGCCAAGGCCATTTGGAATTAGCTGAACTATGTAGAGTTCATTCAACATGGCACATTCTGGGTAGAAAGAGAGGCTTATTTAAATGATAATGAGGGACAATCCATTGGATTTAGTACTGGTGAAGGGAGAAAAAGAGGGGTGGGAGCAGGGGGATCCATTAAAACGCCAGCGGTTCATAAGCCATAGGGTCGGCATATAGCTAAACACTCTCTCTTAAAAGCCATTATACATGGCTCTCAATGGATTTCTGCAGTGCTTAGGACTTCAAAAGGATTTAAGAACCCGCCCCAGAGAGCGAGAATTTGGGGGAGGGTGAAAGGACGCATGTGTGTGTGTGTGTGTATGTGAGAGAGAATGCATCGGTGTTAGTTGATAGAAAGAGAGACAGGGTGGATGCTGGCGGCATGGAAGGGTTAACCAACAGCTCGGGAGAAGAGAAATGTTGCTAAATCCACCCCCTAATCCTCTCCGCATTTCCATGCCCCCTCCTCCACCGAGAAGACGAGAAAAAAATGAATGCATAAAGAATAAAACAGTGGAAAGAAGAGTGGGTGGTGTTAACAGTTTTCCCATTCTATATCATTGTTTCCATCATTGCGGAGAGTTGGAAGGGTGGAGCCATCATAGCTGCCAGGTAAATGACTTGCAAAGTGATGCAAGTCGATGTCATTTGTGGAAGTTAGTCAAGTCAGGTAGGCGGCTTTATTTGGAAACAGGAGTCGCTTTGAGACCCTCAGCAGAATCACCTCCCAACCCCCTATATTTCCCTAATCCATGTGTGGCTTAGTGCTGGGGCACCCCACACTATCGCAAGCACAATTACCTGGTCAACATAAACAGATAAAAAGCCAACCACGGCAATGAACAAACTGCGTCCCTGGCATGCTCCCAAATTGATGCATGACCGTTTTTAAAGGCAGACAGACGACGACATCCACGTCACATCTGTCTTTGTTTCTTTTGGCGACGCGACAAGAGAAATCCATTTCAGTTGTCATCAACATGGCATCATTAGCTAGAAGCTCTTAAAGCGGCTGAGACTTTTATCTGGATGAGCATGTGTTGTGCGAATTTCAGTTCTTGGTTTAGTATCCGCGGTTTTAAGCAGCTGAACAAAAAAATGTGAAGAAGGCAATGACACAAGGTTTGTTGATTCATGGCCTTGGTTAAATGAAATACATTAGAAACTCCAGCTCCGATGTGGGGAGACAGACATGAGAAATACCAAGAGCGCCAGATGGTTGGACATCATGGATAGATGTGGATGGCATGGTGACAACCGCCGGCGTCTGTACACCATCTATTTGGCAGCATATTAGAGAGATATTGCCATCTAACACTGTCAGCAACTGCAATTTTCAAGCTTCCCTTCCTTCACCGCCCCCTCCGTCACTCGTTCATGGCCCCTCCTTCTCAGAGCTTGTCATAGATCCCTGTCAGAGCTGTCAACCAACATCGTGTTTTTATCTGACAAGCCCTGCTCTTCCTTCTGACTTTTTCATTAAGACACATCCTATTGTACCAAACAAACGAGGGAATGAGAGGAAACAGTGGATGAGAAAAGCAGACGCTGCAAGACGTAGAAACAATGACTACGAGGAAGTGACAGATTAGGAATTTTTTTTAATTGGACTGGATTTTCAATTGGGACATTGAATGGCTTAAAACAGTCTATTTAACAAGTTCATTAAACCTTTTTCCCCCCATCGATTCACCAGCATTGAAGAGGGAAGTCTGCATTTGCTTTCTGGCTTCCTGCTTTTGACAGATAAATGAACACTCTGATTGAGTTTAGTTTGGGGGTACCGGGGAGCTGCTTGACAGGCATTTTTTGGGACGCATATTTCTACATTCATTTAAAATGCTGCTCTGGATTTAGCATAAATTCTCATTACTTTCCCAGTATCTAAATTGCATTATTTCAAGCCTGACGTTGAACCAATGCATGGCCTCAATTTGCCTTTGCCACCTACTCATCCTCTAAATGAGCTGGCATATGAATTCTGGCACAGTGATAATTGGAACAGTTTCTTTAACTCATTCCGTGCCAAGGTCAGACCACACTTGGCTAAATCGTGTTAGGTCATGTCTACAGTACATTTAACCGTGCCATGGTTGAAATAATGCCAGATGAACAAGAGTCTGCGTGACGGGCTTAATAACGTTGTGTGTGCATGTGGTCCTTTAATGTATCTTTCAGGAGATGAAAATTGACAACAAATAAACATGGCCTATGAGAACATTGACATCTGATTTCAGCGTTTGTTTGTTTTGTTTGCTCCTTTCCCCTCTGTAACAGGAAAATTAGTTAACTAACATGGAAAAGCCTTAGTGGTGTCTCACCTCATTCAGCGGCTCCTTGGTGTTGCTCCTGTGAGGTAGGCCGAAATCTGCCACTGTCTCATCCTTACAAAATTTGACTGGACAGAGCAATAATGGTTTGATCTGGGGGAGACAGGAGAAAACCACAATTTGATTAAAATGTGTTTCCCTCCCATAGCGACACTCTCTGTATAAATTGGGCAGCAATCAATTAGAACAAGGAATAACGACAACAGCTTCAAATGATTGGATATGGGTTATTGTTTAAAACAACACAAAGTTGCTGGAATGGTATGTTTCAAGTAAGAACTTGGGCTTGTGCATGTTTTCTTTGTGAAGTGTACTTTTTAAAATATCCTATTGGGGCACAAATGACCTGTGGCTGAGACCAAGCTGATTAACACCAAGCAGTACATTTCCCTTGAGAATATTTTACTTTTAAAGACCCAGTGTGAAGTAAATTTGACCCACCGTATTTTGAGTAATACATCTATTTTAAGAATACTCACGTTAGTTGTTCATAGTTAGACCCATAGCAACGTCCTAACAACGAAAATGCTTTTGTTTGGCAATCTCCAGTATTCTTGGGGAATGACGTCATTCGAAGAACCAATGTTAATTGTTCGGGGAGCTGCTCGATTCCCATTGCCTTTACGTTATTCGGCAACATGCCTTCGCGCTGTTTGGCGATCTGTTGTTCATTCTGAGAAGCATCTGTTTGAGTGGCCAAAACAAAAAAATAGGGCACGTAAATGGACCAATTTTGAGGGAATTTCAAGCCAGTGTCGACAAGTGTTCTTTGCCACAAGATCTGTTTTCTCAACCGTTTTGCTTATGATTAAGGGGTCGCAAAAGGTTAGGTGTGATTACAATCCATCTTGAAGAACATGAGGTGTGTTGCGTGTCTTGTGATAGCTTGTGTGTGACTGACGAGTGTGATGTATGTATGCGGAGTTTGCATTCGCTCAAGAAGAATGGTGAGAATGGAGGAAAAAAAGCAAGAGCAAGTAAGGACTGTGTGTGTGAACAAGGAGCCGAGGAGAAAAAGTGGGCGGGTGTTGAACAGGAAATGTGTATATATTCCTTAAATACCTTACCAATGACAATGTAGGAAACCAACCCACTATAACGTGTGGTCTCAGTACAAGAAGAATAAATGGGCCAAGTAGGTAATCTCACACGCGTAAAGCATGGCAGACTATCGAATTTTGTTCCAAAAAACTAATTCCATCAAACTCCTCCTCCTAATTCCATCAAACTCCTCTTCCTCCAACTCTTCAAATACCTAGATCCCCTCAGATACATTTGATATTTCACTTTGTGAGTCATTTTCAAACTGGTTTAATACACTTTCTTTGTTGAGCTCTGCCATAGTTACCTTGGAATGACGTAACACTTCCGGATTTGTCGCTCGGCAGAATATCACTTTGGGAAAACGATTATTTTGTCAAATATAACAAGTAAAAAATATTTTTTCATTATTTGTGTGTAATTACTTTACTTGTGACACAAAAATATTTAATTTGGCATTTTCTGAATATACGTCACACTTGGTCTTTAAGATTTTGTCATGCCATGCCCTGCACAGATTAGAGACGCAATGTGCCGGAGAGAGCAAAGCAGCTCCAGAACATAACCAAGATCTATATGCTACACTTTACACCAATAGGACCAGCTGTATTGGATCAACCAATTTCTTGTATTTTGGACACATACTTTGTTTGGCTGTAAAGTCTTTAATTCGCTGATCAATCAATGACATCATTCACAAAGTAATAAATTATAGCTTCAGTGTTTTTTAGATTAATTTAACTATGTATGTATTCATATAACTATATAACTATATAACTATATATATATATATATATAACTATATATATATATATATATATATATAACTATATATATATATATATAACTATATATATATATATATAACTATATATATATATATATATATATATATATATATATATATATATATATATCACACATCCATCCATTATCTGAGCCATTTCTCCTCACGAAGGTCGCGAGTGCTGGAGCCTATCCCAGCTTTCTTCAAGCAGTAGGCGGGGTACACCCTGAACTGGTTGCCAGCCAATCGCAGGGCACACAAAGATGAACAACCATGGATTGTCTGTTTTGAAAGCTTTGATTGGACTGGCTCCACAATAAAAGGGAATCACATCTACTTGACCTCATTCAAATTTGCACTCCAATGTGCACTAAGATCTGTGGGCTAGCATCTGCTTGTGGAGAATAGGATGAACCTTAGAATTTGGCGGACAGGGATTTTTTTAGTGGAGCTCTGCCCCTCCACATGTGAACAGCCTCCACAGTCGAGTGTTTTAAGGCTAGTCTTTAGACACATTTTTATTTTATCACTTTTAACACCACGTCAGTTGTGTGGTGCTGTTTTTTTTTCCATTTACCTAATGGTTGTGGTTGCATAACCAGATACTCCGTGCAAAACTCTGTAACTATCATTTTCAAAATGTGCGAAATAAATCAAGTGGATTAACAACGAACTAATTGGTGATCAGTGATCAGCCCAAAAAAACCCTGATCATATGGAACCAACTCTATGCATCATTTGTGCATCTATAAACCTCTACAACTGCTCAATGAATGATCCAAAAAGTTTTGTTTTACCTTATCAATATGAAGCACATTTTCTTTGAAGCTTTGTGGCTCATCATTATGGATTTTGGTACATTCTAGTCTCATCAGTTTTAAGTAATTTTCAGTGACTTGTGGCTTTTCTTTCTTTAACGCAAGGCAATCTGACAATTTTGCCAGTCCTGTGCGCGAGATTACCAGAGCAAAAACCTGTATCATGTCTCATTCTTGATTTAAGGACAAATGGAAATAGCTGTGTTTAGCCACCCACATGATAGTAACCCAAATACTATCATGGATGGCTTGTTTTATTACGGCCTATTCAGACCCACAGCTGGCGTGCATCCAAATTTCCAGCCAGATGGAAGGTTGGCAAGCTAAGCACAGAAGTGTCTGGGCCACTACAGCACAAGCCAATCACAGTGCCCCATGCTACCTCCCCACCTTGGAGTTAAAGTGGCGATGGCTGCAGGGTGTATTCCATTCAACGAGCTATTTACATGTCGCACCTCCCCTGGTGACATGCTCTCCGGCTGGCCTTGGTCTCCCGATCTCCACTGTAATTTAAGCAGATCACTGCTACAATTAACCTTTCCCAGTAAATATCAATTATGGCCCCCGGCTGGGCTAGAATTAAAAGGGTCATCAGCTAATCTGACAGGTCCTGAACGCTACCACCTGGCAGGTGGGGGAAGGCAGCTGAGAGAGTGTGTTTGTCTACCCTTGTGCCCACCAGCTCACATGCCAAGTAGATGTGATTCCCTTTTAATTACACTGCTGGGCAAGCATGATGATTGGCCATAGGGCGTGGACAGTGCTCTGAGGTCAGGAATGATATGGTGGGTTTAAGTAAGAATGGCAGCGAAAAGGAAAAAGTCAAAGCTAAACAAGCCTCTTTCATGCTGGCTATCTAAGCCACAATTTTCCCGGTTTGCTGTCCTGTGTGTGCGGTAATGATGGAGGATGTGGGGTTTCTCAGGTGTGAGGCAGAACAGCAGCATCCCAGACCAGAGTGTGAAGTTTAACACCCGTGACACATTGTCCGTACCCCCTTTTGTTGAAAGCAATTGTGGCTGTCTCTCAGATATCGCCACACTTCTATGTTTTCATTGAGCCAAGCCAATCGGCGGGAGTGAGGACGCAATGTGAACTGCAGTGTCCTGCTTTAGCAAGTTCTGTCTCAAGGCGACAGGCAAATTAAGCAAGGCTCCGGTGTTACATTTGTGATGCCCCAATTTACCGGGAATGCAGTGCAAAAATGGCAAAATATAAACCTGGCATGTAGGTTTGATCAAATTGGAATTCTGCCTCTCATGTTTGCTCTCTCGACTTGTTGTCAGCCTCAACACTCCACTTTTGATTTCCTTTTTAGAGACAACCAGCAAAGACACCTATCTCGTTTGGTGAGCAAGAAAGCAGAGACAGAGGGCTCTATTTTCATAGACGGTGCTTGCCAAATGCTGCCGCACAAGCCTCACTGCCGCTGTTTGGGATTTTGACAGACCAAGATGGGCATTCCGGCATTGAGAGGCTATGTCCTTTGACATGCTCGTGGCACATGTGACAATTTGGTAGCAGAAAGTCTTCAAAACTAGTCTCCTCCTGGGGCCAATCTAAGTCAGAAGGCAGTATGTAGACAGCTGCTCGACACAATTTTGGTGGATTTGATCAGTGCGGATTCTGAGGACCGCACACATGTGCATGGATGTCATCATATTAAATGAATACTTATGACAAAAGCTGACCTTTAACACTTGGAATGGTTGAAATCAATTCATTAAACACATTATTATTAGCAATGCTTGTTGTACACAAAAAAATGGGTGGTTTACATACAGTACTTGATGTACGCAGACATTCAAGTCAGGTCATTCTGCATTTCGGAATATATTCACTCGTGCGCTTAAAGGGGAAGTAAACCCACCAAAAATATTTGCAATAACATATTCTATGCGCCTTCACAGATCTAAACACGGCATTCTGATAAATATTGCATTGTGGGTGGGTTGTTGTGAGTTGAGCAGCAAAATCCAGGGCGTGGCCATTTTGTCACTCTGTCGACTGAAAATGGCATCATAGTTGCTTGGGGCTCAGCTAACGACCAATCACGATTCACCTGTTTTCTGAAGCTGAGCCATGATTGGTCACTAGTTGAAATCTGTGCAATTGACGGCATTTGGAAAAATGGCCACTAAAAGAAATTGACAAAAAACGGATGCCAGCTGACTTTTTTTCTTCATCTGTAAGGATCCCTTCCACATGCTGATGGGACTTGGAGTTGAAGAACAGGTCACAAACAATACAGTCTTAGTTATCATGGGACATGAGTTATAAATGTTTTCGAGGTATTGGATGCATGACATAAACAGTGTGTTGCATGGCAACCTGGTCAACTCTCATATATGCACTAATTCTGATGGAATTGTTTGTATTGCATTTTCTATAAAGTGAACGCAAAAAAACCCCCCAGCATCCTCCAAATTAGCTTGCACACATCACTGATAACTTCTGCCGCAAAGAGTACATCTCGAGGGTGGCGATTGCGCTGACGGCCCACTCCGGAACCAAGGAACGATGCATCCGGTGTAAAAACTATGCCAAACATAAAATCACCAGAGCTTGACACCATTTTAACCCTTTTTTCAACAAATGAATGTCGGCTTCAAATATCAGTTATCGGGCCTCATGAGTTCTAACAATCGGTATCGGCCCTGCATAAGCATATCGGTCTATCACTAGTTACAACAGCATTAGATCCGGCGGTGGATTATTTTGCTGACCCAACATCAGTCCTGCTGGCAATTTCCAGCAAAGGGTGCTCAAAGAGTTTCCTTCTCCACTTTGGCCAGTAGCAACAGCAGCTAGTCAGCAATCAATCTGACTATTGATCAGAGCAAAGCAACTAATTAGCCATCAAAGTTAATCATGAAGCTTGCATGGACCATTTCCTGAGCTGTTGCTCAATGGAATGCAGAAATTCACCAAACCTGGATTGGCGCTTCTGACTGTTTGTGAGGTAAGTTTGCGATATGCATGACACATGTATGTTCTGCACGGAAATCAGACATCCGGCCAGCACAACTTTTGAGACTTCTATACTGTGCGCAGCATGAGTTGGTGACCTCTGTTCTAACAGCATATGAACAACACTTCACAATAGAAGTCGAAAATCATTTCATTACATTTATTTATTTTTTTAAATAAACTATCAACAACAACAGTTTGGGTGTAGATATATTTAAGAAAATGAGCGAAAACATTCGGAGGTCATCCTTTTGTGAACATCTGCATAAGCAAATAGCCCAACAGTTTAAGAATGTTTTCTCAACGTACAATGTCAACATATTTCGATGTTTCATCATCTACATTGCATAATGTCATCCATAAAAAAAGCCGTAAGCAACAAGGCCGAAAACCGACATTGAATGCTCGTGACCTTTGATCTCTCAAGTTGCATTAAAAAACAGCATCTTTTGAATGATATTAACATCAAAATCAGTGTGCCCTTTATTGTTATTGTACTTAGTGTACAACAAGATTGGAGAGCTCCCCTCGCCAGTGCAACACAAGAAATAATTTAATTAAATATATTAATTGAATTAATTAAAGATTAAATAATTAAATGAAAAATAAATATGAAATTAAATTAATAAAACACATTATGTTGCTGTTCTACAAGGTAACGGCTTGAGGAACAGTTTAGAAAACCAGACAGTTGATATATTTTGTTGCATTGTAGATATAAATGCAAGTTAAAACTCTAACATGCAAATACCCAGAAATGCTACTGGCTTCAATGGACCCGAGCACATTTAAGATGGACTGACACAAATTGGAATAGTGTACTGTGGTCTGTCGAGTCAACATTTCAAATCCTTTTGTTGGAACAATGTAGTTTGTAGTAAGAGAGTATAAGGATTAGAAACGCCTTCCAACAGTCAAGACCTGTCTCCCGCTGAAAATGTGCAACACATGATTAAGTGCAACACATGACAACTGAGATCACAGACTGCTGAGCAACTGACGTACATCAAGCAAGAATGGGAAACAATTCCAACAGCAGACCTTCAACCGTGTCCTCATTTTCAAAACCCTATTTAAATCAAATGAAAGATTACGTAACACAGTGGTAACGATTACCCTTGTCCTGCCTTTTTTGCAACGTGATGCAGACATCAAATTCAAAATAAGTCAATGTATTAAATATTATAAAGAGAAAAAAGTTGATCAGTTTGAACATTAAATATCTTTTCTTTGGAGAGTATTCAGTGGATTGAGAAATATTTGCAAATCATTCTGTTTTTATAACCTTACTCATTTTAAGATACATCATCTTGTGTTGTGTCAGGCATCCTGCATTATTTCGGAATCTAATCATATACGCCCATGTGTGTTGGGCTTTTTATGCTTGATTAACATTTTGAGGCTGTGTTGATACCAAGATAATTAACGTATTTATTTGGAATGTAAATTATGGACAAAAAACCCCCAAAACAAAACAACTAGCTAAGTGAAAGTCTGTGTTTTACATGAATAATGTACAAGAAATTAGTACCATTAGTCTCGGTATTGAACATGCCTCCGGTCTTTCTCTGGAGGCCGCTGCTCTGTGCTCTTTAATTATCTTCAAAGGCCCTCCAGCATCTTAATCCCCTCCACCACCCCCCAAGTTGAGTGGTGCTGACTTTGGCTGCTCATTTATACTTTAACCCTGGGTGAAGTCACAATTCCCCCCTGATTAGAAAGGTCTTGTCAAGGCAATGACAGGGACACTGGAGGCCCACGTCAGTTCACGTTAGGCTTGGTAAACGTTCCGTTCCCTTTCTCCGTGTCTTGGCAGCGCAAATCACTCTCAAGCTTTGCAAGCAGGCTCAAGGCTGCTGGGGGATGCTTTCTTGTCCCACCCCTTTCCTCATTCCTCCTCATTCACCTTGCAGGAGGTTTGCGGGGACACTCAAAGACTACACAGTCTTCCAGATTCGGACTCTCCTGGGATGAAAGAAGCTGTTATCTCAAGCTCGCTTTCCCGACCAGTTCCGTCTCCTCTTACTCTCTGGCGTCGCTCCCTCGTCAGCGATCACCTGTCAGCAGTTGTAAGGGAGGTTGTGCTTCACCCTTGTGTCTGTGTCAGTCTTTATTACCGTTAAATCTTGGACTTCCCCCCACCCACATGATTAACTCTTGCATGTTCTAGTCAGGTGTTTGGGCTTTGAACGCACTGGCGCCGTTGATTCAAGGGGCAAGTAAGGATAGGGGGATGGGTTAAGGAGAATAGATACGGATACTTCCTCTAATGTTCTGAAAAGTGTCCTGCGCAAAGAGCCCTCACCCCCATTAACCCAGTGACAGCCTGCTAGCGCTACTCAGGAAAGCATCAGATTTGTGTGTGCGAAGGGTCCCGGTGGTGTGGCTGGCTGAGGCACCTCGATGCTGCGCTCAATCTATTGGCTCATTATCCCCCCCGCCTAGGCCGGGGTGCAGACAAGTGCACTTTAGGGCCACAGGCCAAATTGATTCATCTGCCTTCATTTTCTTCAGGCTCAGAAGTGGCAGCTGCTCAGAGGCAGGGGGAAGGAGTTATGGCGAGAGACAGACGGGAGTGTGGGAAGGGGAGAGTCAGAAACAGAGTGAGATGAAGGAGGGGAGGCATCAAGAGAAGGCGGCATCCCTGGCTTTGTTCCTCATCCATGTCTCATTTCACTTTCCCCCCTCCCTCCCCTTTTCACTTTACAGCACCACTAACACCTCCATCGCTTGAAATCGCTATCAAGGCGGGCACTTGCTCCCACCACAAGTCCCAAGTTGGAAATTAGCCCAAGGACAAGCTAGTGGATTTACTACAGGGAGAGCAAATGGATTTTTGCTTTTATTTTGATGAGTCCCAGTGCATCCATTACGCCTTTTAACCATGCATTATTCATAGAGCTCGCCTTATAATAAATGTCCACATAAAAAATGGTACACATATTATACAACGCCTAAAATGTTCCTATAACTCTCTTCCCTAGTGCACCCAGAGCTACAATGCGTTTGGAAGATGAGTCACAAAAATGAGACATGAGAAACGGTCGTAAGTTGACGTTGCTATCAAGCAACACCACCCAAATGCAACATTCAAGTGAGTACAATTGAGGTTCACAACTGAGAAGGTGGTGGATTAGGAGAGTCAAAAAAAGCAAATTGAACGAGTAACTGGGGCTGCTGGTGACCATTGCTGTGACAAAGCAGTCAACCTGTAAAATGAAACCACCTCCCCCCCACCTGATTCCCACCCAGCAACGACCCCATGAGACCCTAAAGTCCTGTGGGATGCCATTTAGAACAGACGAACTGCAGCAAAGGAGCATTCCCAGCGGACCCCGGGTCTCTCTATCAACCCCACCATATGTCTCTTGTAAGGGAGCAAGACAAGTACGGGGTGTTACGAAGTACGACGACAACACATGTACATGTGTGCATGTTTTTTTTTTTATAATGTGGGAGGACATGCTAGACATCTGATGCAACTGATTGCGTAACCATGAAGTCAAATGATTATTGTTGAGACAATTGCTTTATGTGTTGCTCTTTTTTTGTTACAACCAATGCAACATGGATCCATAACCTTGCGTTCTCTCGCGGACCTGTTGAAGTGACCGTCAGCAAGATACTCTACTGATCTCTTGATGATGCATCATCAGTAGGTTGAGAATAGGAAACTGTTTCCATGTTAAAGAAAATATTTAATATTAGCTGCTGTTCCGGATCACTGTTGATAATGATGGATCCAGCACTGTTTACATGATAGTTGCAATTTGAAATTGCTGATAAAATGTTTGTCTCAAAATGAAGGTTTAACTGTACAAACCACACATTGAATAACCGTTTTATGATAAATGTGTTCGTGATTTATAACTCTCAACTCCATAACACTCAAACAGATAAGGAAGACATCAGCTCATAAGCGTCTGTTTGTAGTACAGATCAACCGCTTTCACAGATACTGAAATCATACAACGAGCAATAATGATCGTTTAGGCTTTTAAACCTTGATTAAAACATGTAATACAAGCAAATTATCAGAATTTATCATAAAGGTTCTCAATGTATAAATTATACATTATGTTTTATACTCAGAGGAAATTGTGATACTGTACAACCATAATTATAACCAGGTCAGGTTATGCATTTGTATCAGAATCAGTTGCTGAATCGAAACGTAACCATTACACGCTGCATAAACATAGCAATACACATAGCGAACTGTTTTAAAGAAATTAAAACTATCAAGGAGTAATCATTTTTAATATGCATTCAATGTCAGACAATAAAAACAATGTTTTCTTTATAGAGACATTTGAACACTGAGTTGCTCCTGATGTTCAGGCCACCACCTCAACTGTAATTGTTGAGCACTTTCAGTGCCATTATGGAAGAAGATCACCACATTCAAGAAGTCCGTTAAGCATTTCACCACAAGCAACATTCAATCCCTCATACCATTAATGATTTAACACTTGAACACAGTCTTATTGACAGCCAAATTAAAAAAATGTGATTTGGAGGAGTGAAACATTCACACTACTGCACTTTCACCTGACAACTTTGTCACCTTCACACATTCTTATAGACATTTTTAATATCCTCTAATGCAATCTGAAATAATTATCGGCTGGGAATGACACACACGTGGCAAAAAAAGGTCCCTTCTAACAAGTCCACGAACACAACCACACACATGCACGTCAAGAACCTTGCAATCATTCATCCAAACACCATTAAACACTGAAGATGAGATTGCGGCATAACGGAAATGAGCAAGTCCCAGATGAAGAACTGCCTGAAACTTCTCATCAGTCTAACTTTATACTGTGCTCTTCAATCTTGGCAGGAAATGGCTCTCTAAAGGTACATCTCGGGAAAATTGTCTTTGTTGACCCAACAACTTCCGAAAAAGACATTATAGGTAACTGTGTAACTTGATTTGGTTGTGTTATTTTCCTTCTATTCTTATTTTTGAGACAACATGTTTTTTTAAAGGGTCTGGTCATTGGATATAATATTGGATATGTTAATAACTTTATAAACTATTGCGGTACACAAATACTGGTTATCTCTTTCAAAAAGGGGACACTTATAGAGAGATAAAATGAGCCATGTTTACGTTCTTCAAGGTTGGGATCACATTTCCCATAGTCCTCCTCTATAACATCCACTTCTACACGATATTACCCTCTGTGACTTTGTATTGGTTTCTTTACACAGAACAAAAACGGACTGAATTGTGAAGTGTGCACTAGATCGCCTTCCAGCTCGATCGTTTGCATCTGTATGTGACGGAGTCAACCTGCACCTTGATCAAGTCCACCACCTGCACCACAACTTAGACTAGCTTTCACTTGGTCTTACGTTTAGTTACTTTCTTCCACTAAATTGTCAGGTGCGCCGGGGGCGTGTAGGAGAGAAGGCCATCAGTCTGCTGTTTATGCCCAGCATGGCACAGTGCGGTCTATCAAATTCCCAAGCGGACCAAAAGTAGGCTTGCACCTGCACAAAAAGTCATGATGCGGCAATTTTTACACGCAAGCGCGTGTGCGCGGTCGACGCAAATAGAGCCTCTGAATTACAACATGACATTACTTTTACATGATAGCCCATTTTCGTATTGTAGGACAAAAGCTTTACGTCTCCCACTCGACATCTTGTTTCCTCTCACACAAGTCTTTAGGTAATATTTTCATTATTATTATTATTATTGTGATCATTAACTTGGTCATTATAATTAGATTGGAATGTCACAACACAATTGCAAAATAATCGAGTCTCTTAATTCAATTCATAAGTACCATCTAATTTTTTTTAGTACTTTTATTGTTTTCATTATTATTATTATTGCTATTGTTATGATTATTATCAGTAGTCATAGTAGTAGTAGTAGTAGTAGTAGTAATAGTAGTATAATTAGTAGTAGTAGTACCAGACGTAGACAAGTCATTATTTTACATTGTATTTGTTTGCATTTTATCATATGCATTAATTAGATCATTAATTATACATGATGGCCAAATTCTAAGTGGCTAATCTTGTGAAGGTCAGTCGTTTGTCCCTTCTCAGTCTGAGTGACACCACCATTGTAGTGCTGTCTGCACAAACCAACAATATCCTTATGAGGTACCAACCTACTTTTGGCGCATTGGTAACAATATACTGCAATAAAAAAGTCTTTCAGACATGAAAATGTACACATTTGAATTACAACAGATTTTCCAGTCAATCACTTTAATATTAGTGCAATTATTTGTCTACTCCATTTTGAAATGTTTTTAAAAAATCTAGAATCAGAGTACATCTTGTATTCTATAACACCACCCTTGCATCAGCCTATGAGATGTGCTATATTGATCCAACTTGAAAATGCAACGCTGTACGCATGAATAAGACTTAGTGAAGGCATCTTGGAGAAAGAACACAAACAGGATTTTTCTTTTCTTTTTCAGGAATGATGATGGCCTGGGCTCAGAGTCAGAAGGTGTAAAGCAGTCCGAAAATGACAGAGTGGAGCTGGGACAAACAGACAAAGCGCTTTGGGCTTTTTAACAGGAGGCAGATGCAACACGTGTAATGAATCAGCTTTGGCTTGACGCGCCTTCCGTCTGATGTCTGAGCACTCGTCCTGCCCTTGGAAAACGTCTCCAAACTTATCGTATGCCTGCACAGCGCATACTGCCAATGGATTTTGGAAGAAGTGATGTGTTGGAGTAAAGAAGTGAATGTGGAAGATGACAGAAAATGTGTGCGTGTGTGTGTGCGACATTTATTTGATGGAATAATTCAATATATATACGTTTGTGTAATTTGGAAAGCCCCCAAGAAAAAATACATGTCAGGTTACCACAAATAGTACCTTAGTATGAGACATATGTCTTGATTTGAAAAATAATCAATTAAAAAAAAAAATGAAAACGATTTGAAAAATGCAAGTTTAATATACAGTACAAAGAAACAAGAGTATTGTGTCGGAAAATATGGCAATGGGGAGGCCTTAATCGTTGCTTTATTCATTCATTCAATTCTAAACATTACATGGAACAGTAATTTAATCAAATCTTGAAGCAGCCGAGGAAACCAATCAAGGTGTTAGTAATTATTTTGCAACTATTGTGCAATCAAAAGAACAAATGGATGTAAGCAATGGAAAGTGCTCTGGGCAAGATTTCGCTCAATACAATGCTTGCTTTAAAGACCAAGTCTGACGTAAGTTCAGAAAATGGCAAATCAAATCTATTTATGTCACAAGTACTTACACACAATACAAATAATAAAGCATGATTTTTTTTAATGTGGTATATTTAACAAAATAATAGTTTTTCCGAAGTTATATGGCAGAGCTCAACATTGAAGGTGTATTAAGTCAGTCAAAAATTGACTCGCAAAGCGGAATATCAAACGTATCTGAGGAGATCCAGGTATTCGAAGAGTTGGAGGAGGAGGAGCTTGTTGGAATTATGTTCGTAGGACCATACAAGTACGAGCCAAATGCTCAGGAGACCGACAATATTGTGCCTGAACGATTGGTGATGGAGTGGAAACTAGATTTATCAATATGTAGCATTATGGCAAACATCTTGACTTCTTTTTTTAAAAGGTTTCAAGTTTTCTTTTTCTCAGACAAAAAAAAAATCTAGTGTTAAAGCAAAAACCACTTACCTCGCTGACAGTTTTGGCTGTCGCGTTAGCCTTCGTCAGAGCTGTCACACTTCCGTGCGACAGGACGGAGGACACTTTTGATCGCGTCAGTGAGCCTTAATTTGAAGGGTCCACGAGCCGATCAGCTGTTTTAAGACACGTCACACGGTGGGACAGCTCTGATGAAGGCTGAAGTGACAGCCGAAACTGTCAGTGAAGTAAGAGTGTTTTTGCTCGCCACCAGAAAAAAAACTTTTTGTCTGAAAAAAATAAAATGTGATGACATATTATACAATTTCTTGTTTTAGGGCGTTGCTGTGAGTCCAACTATGAATCTAGAACATTCGGGTTGAAAAAAACTAACGTGAGTATTCTGAAAATAAATTCCTTACTCAAAATACGGTGGGTCAATCTTACCTCAAACTTTCACTTTAAACAGGAGTCAATCCATGGCTTAAAAATAATTTTTAAAATTATATGTACCTTTCCATCATTATTTTCCCCGTACAGGAAATTTTGACAAACTCTAATCCTTTGAAGAAAGAGGCTGGTATAATTTTGAAACTATTATCTACTTCTAGGTGTCGATAAGAGTTGGTAGTGGAATTATCAGATAGCAAGATTCTGGTGAGGAGAAAAGAAACTTTTGCTGCAGGTCTCTCCTCCTGTCATAAGCCTATGATGTGTCTCTCAACTGTCACTTCCATCACTCCTTCTTGGACCGGAGGTGACAGGTTGGAGGAGAGGATTGAGAGGAAGAAGCGGAGGCAAGTAGAAATGATGCGATGGAGCTTAAGTTTTGTATGGAAATTAGGTCTAGTGAAATAAAAAAAAAAAAAAAGGGATGAAAAACAGATGAAATCTGCCGTTGACACGACAGCTTCCTGCCGAGAGAATGCAGATTTGCTACCTGTTTAATAACATGAGTGCATTTACATCGACGTGATGCCTGAAAACATGAATATGTGCTACGAATGAGCCTCATGATCAATTAGATCAATTTAAGAATCAGATGCATGCAGTTGCCTGAAAATTGTTTTCATTGAGTTCATTGCGTTAAGATGGATGACGGAATCAATAAGATCACGTGGGTAAATCAGAAGGGACCCAAATTATCATAACTGCAAGAAAAAGTGTATAGCTCTGCAGGCAGATGGACCATTGATACAAAAGAGGTTATTTTAAAATATTGTGCAACGATAACATAAGCCAAAAAGATTCTAAAATCATCGCTCTTTCTTTTCACAAAATGGAAAAGTATATATTTTGCCAACCATTTTGACCATTTCTTTCTTTTTTATTTGCTCAACCAGTTTTCCCCAAAAGTTAATTTAAAATTCCTCCCTAAAAACATTTTGAGAAAAACATGGGCTCCAGTATATGGATTTGGACAACCTTTAACAATAACATCCACCCAGTTTCAGTAACCGACATGAAGGGACTGAAGAAAATGAAGATGACACTCATTCACCACAAGCTATCTCACTGGTCTGTTTTTCTATTTATTTATTTATTTTTTTTAACTGCAACCCTTCCTTGAAGCAATGAACACTCAATATGAATTTCTACTGACACAATGCCACAACCATTGCCCAAGAAAACACAACGTGTGGCGACGAGCGTCTAAAGAAACTGAACACACCCATGATGCACTTTGAAAGCGCTGCTTGATGGTTGTGGCTTATTGTAACAAAAATATATATTGATACAAAGTGACAGCTTTAAATGTGTGAAAAACCATTAGACTTTGGAGTTACTAACATGTGTAAGGACAATGAAAAGTGCTCCAACCAATTCCACATTGGGTCCTCTATCATATTTAGTGTCCTGTTCTGTAATCTCTGACTGAATCGCTGAGTCAGTATTTACATTTGAACCAACAACTACATTTTAGCCCCAATGCAAATTGAAACAGCACAAACTCCTCCTTCTATGGATAATCCATGCAAATCGAGTTTCTTGCAGCGAGGTAACGATTTCCACGGATGGGATTACATAGGAGCTGCACCTGAAAGTCTGCTGCATCTCATACAGACACCAAATGCATTTGTCAGCCGACAACGCAAAAGGCAGGACAAAGACGATTATGGAAAAAAATATTCATCACGGTTACTTGAGTCAATTTCTTCTTCACATCACCGCTAGACAAGACCCATTTTGTGCCGAAAGACAGTGGCATGCACATGACGTAAAGATTGACTGCAACTCAAGACATATTTGCAAAATATTTTGCTGTAAAAAGAAAGAGCACCTGACAAAACAGGTCAATTATTTTACATAACTTCATAGTTAA
The DNA here is from genome assembly GCF_059441095.1 of Idiotropiscis lumnitzeri. Taxonomy (NCBI): domain Eukaryota; kingdom Metazoa; phylum Chordata; class Actinopteri; order Syngnathiformes; family Syngnathidae; genus Idiotropiscis; species Idiotropiscis lumnitzeri. Next base: position 39,833,857 of record NC_142391.1, on the reverse strand, counting down.
AAGGAAGTAGGAAAACGTACATTTGACGTGCCGAATAGTCACACATTTTCCTAATTTGTACAAAAAATTAATTGCCATCCACTTCAAATATTTGTAGGAGAAATGGGGAATGATGTGTTTGACATTTTTCTTTATTGAGTATGTACCGAATTGTGACAGAAGTATTCACCCCTTAAAATGTCTGTGCATGCTTCCTATCGGGAATGACAGCAGGATACTGTGACGTTAATTGTCTTAAGGGGAGACCTGAGCAACATTGACAGGATGAGAAGTCAAGAGCTATCTGGCCTCCAAAGGTGGGTTCTGCCAGTGTAATTGCGGCACGATCTTGACCTTGGCTGCTTTAAAACAGCGTCCACTCTTACTTCCTCTACTCTTTTCTGTCTCTTCCCCCCTACTGACACTGATGAGGAGCTGGGAGCTGCTCTCCGCTCTAATGATGTCAGCCCCCTAGAGGAGGTGCCTGTCTGCTGAATCTCAACAGCGAGCCGTCAAAGCTTCAGCCTGGCGCTGAAGCTGGAGAGAGAAACAGGAAGGATTGAGCGGGAAGCTCTGACCATGAGACAACAACAACCAAAAAAATAAATAAAAATCCAGTGTTAGCTGCACCCACAAGAAGGCTACACATTTGTTTTCTTTGCTTTGTCCACGCACCTGTTCCATCATTTGAGTTCTGGAATGCACAATTATAGCATGAGCTGATGTAATTTATGGAAAATGACGCAGAAAGCATGGGAGCTCCGATCGATCAGCCACCGATCGTGATTGGCCATTTTTGTATGTGATCAGTGACCGCAGACCATTTACAGCAGTTGAAAATGATTAGTTAAATGGACTATGTGAAGAATTTTTGGCAATCTCTAACTAATAGAATCCAACATCCTAAGTTCAAAGCAAGTGCATTTTGAAACACGCGCACTATGGCTGACTGCTACGTACTGGCAAAAATTTGCCACGTCCTATGTTCATTGGCACCAAAAACTGCCCCCCTCCAAAAATATATAGATAAATATTTTTTTTTAAAAAGTCACGTTATTATCCACACCGCTTACCCTGTACAGGGTCGCAGGAGGGTGCTGGGATAGGTCCCAGCTGACCACGGGCGAAAGGCGCACTACACCCTGAACAGGTCGCCTGCCAGTCACAGGGAAGACATAGACACCATCAGCGAGTGGGAACCGATCCCACGCTGCCCGCACACAAGTTAGGTGAATGTACCACCACACCATAAGTGACTCTGCTAAATACAAATGTAAAAAAGTGAAAAAAACTAAAAATAAAAAAAAACTAAAGTGAACCTCTCCTTTGCAGAAACGTACCTATTGCACATGCCCCCTATTTTTGGACACTTCACTCATTACAAGCCAAACCAGTAACTGAATCATAATGTGTTTGTGCTTTTACTGCACTGTCAATTTGAAGCAATGTCCTGTGTTTGGATAAAAAAGGGATACAATAATATAATAAATCCTATTACGCAATAAAAAAAAAATCAACAGATTAATCCATTAGTCAGTAGTTAACGCTCTAAAATTGAAAATGTTACACCAAATCCATGCTATTGGTATTAGCAGATCACACTCGAGGACGATCGTAATCAAAATTGGCAGCATAAAACCCTGATCGGAACACCCCTAGTTTTTTTAAATTTAATGTAAGTGAGGCTGTCACCTTATCGTGGTGGTGTGGCTTGTGTTACCTGGCGCGTTACGATCCTTGAAGGGTCACCCCTGGCAAACAGGTCATAGGTGAGAGATCAGACAGCATATTGTTCATAGACCCACTATGACAAAACCGTCAAATTCAAGGCCCCTTGGACAGATCTGGCCTGCCGCATATTTTCTTGTGACCCGCAAGAGTAAATCACATTTCTCAGTTTCCATGATTCTTGCTAAAATATATACCACATTTGATAGTATAAATAACGACATGTAATAAATAATAACTTTGTTATGAATTAATAACTTTGAGATATACACTCATGGTAGGTTACTCTCAAGTGTCCCTCGGTGCGAGGCTGAGGTTTAATCACGTAGCTACTAAAGAAAAATGCAGTGATTTAAGAAAAAAATATCAGAGACAAGTGTCAAACAAAGATGGATCTGGAATATACGGCAAATGCTTTTTAAAATGTCGGTTATTATGCCGACATTATAATATTTCAGCAGGCATGTAAATCTTTGTGCTGCAATATGTTTGGGCATTTGTGTCTTGGATTCCGGATTATGATTGATCTGCTCCAGGGCTTTTCACTTGCTGTTTGAACTGGGGTTGTCTTTTATTCAAATCACAGCTTCCACACCTGCCAAGTGAGGCTCTATCTCCAGAAACCACATTTGGCCTTAAATCAATAACAAAGCAATGGATAAATGAACCAGTGAAGCGGGCTTAGGAGCAGCAGACGAGGAAGTCTGATTCTGCTTGACATTTCCTTGGACTGCGCCGTGTCAACAATCAAGCTGACCCTAGATCAGTCGCCTGGAAAGCCTTGTTTGTGCTCTATAATTGACTTAATATTAGTCGCAGCAAATTGTTAACCAAATAACATACTTACCGAGGTCACTCATAACTTGCAGGCATCATATTAATGAGAAAAAAAAGAGAATAAAAATGCTCTTGCTAAATGTTGTGTTGTTTCTTTATGTCTGCATAAATTCTCAGTCATTCAGGTCATAATAATCCGCAAAAGTTGAACCAAGGAAACTGTACTTTTGTTTGTGCAGGATTTTTTTCTTGTTTTACGAAAACTTTTGTAAAAGAACAATTATGATACAAGGCAAACGGAAGAATGTACATAAGTTTCATAAATGCTTTAATGAAAAAGTTCCAATCCAAAATCATACATCAGTGATATTGGTCATCTCTTGACATTAACCAAACAAAGATTTTTACCCAACCGATGCTGAGATATCCACCAAAAATAAAAAACAGAACCACTTTCCATATAGCCACCAATTAGAGGAAGTCCTCGAGTTACGACGTACTCGACCTACGTTTCAACATTATGACCGCCACGGCTCATTTTAGTTTCACACTGCAGGCAAATGCAAGCCAGGGTGGATTTGGTTTGGATCACTCGCACTCCCACTCACACCTAGCCCAATTTAGAGTGTCCTATCTATGCATGTTTTTGGAATGTGGGAGGAAACCGGAGCACCCGGAGGAAACCCAAGCAGGCCCGGGGTGAACATGCAAACTCCACACAGGAAGGCAAGAGCCGGATTAGAACGTTGCGCCTCTGAACTGTGAGGCAGCTAACAACATGCGGCCGCTTGTTGTCACAATACTAAAATTTCAAACTCAATAGAATTTTTGACACCAAGGCGAACAAAACCTGACAAATACTTTAACAACATTTTGAACCTAGTTGAAGTTTTCTGGCAACAAAAAAAGCGCTTTGTGACTGTTAAAACTGTTGACGAACATATTTGCGAGATTGCATTACATAATAAGGGAAAGCAGAAATTTGAAAATGCAAAATTTGAATGAAAAGAAGCAGAAGGAAGAATGATTGACACCTTCTGCGCCTTTTTTTTTAGACTGGAAATATTTACATTTTTGCCATGTTGATTTTTACACTCACCATTATTGTTATGACCAAAAATTCCCAAAATACCATGATATAAATTTCAGGCCATATTGCTAATCCCTCAGTATCCTTTTGAAGCTGTTAAGTCTCTAGCAAAAATATGGGAAAAATATTGACATATAAGAAAGAACATGCACGTTAGTAAAACATGTAAAATAATTTTTGGTTAAAAATGTTTATTTCTTTATTTATTTATGCTTGACAACAAGTAATACAGTAGGTCTTGACTTACTTGAACCATTTTATAAATTTTGAAAAATGACCGCCTTCCTAACTAGACCTTTTCAGTGTCCTTGCATTATTACGGTAATAGTTTTAATGTTTTTGATGGTATCATATTTGTAAATGTTACTGTACATTGGGAATTCAGCACTGAAGCTTGATTTCAAAATCACAAATGGAATCGAAACCAGAATATCTGTTAGAAAAATCGCCCTATTCCTCGAACATGGGTAAACTTCCATCCTTTTCCTTTGTGCAAACATTTCCTTCAAGTTTACTGAACTGCTGTTATGAATCAATAAATAAAAACAGATGTTTTTTTTTTTATGTTTTCAAAAGCAGAATAGTAAAATTTCTTAAAATGATTGAATGGTTTCCTGGGATAACTGATTCCACATTTAAATGTGTGAGTAATAGTTTGCCTTAGCAAGTAAGAGAAATAAAGCAATAAGCTCGCTATAATGGGCTGTCGCATTAAATGCTACGATCATATGCTATCTCTTATCCCCTGCTAGGCTTTTGGGTGGTGGATGGGCTCCATATTATCTTGACTCCAGCCCTATTTGCATTACTGCCATACTTATCTGCATGTATCAGATAAGCTTTGTAATCAGCTTTAGCTGGGTGGCAGGCCTATGATTTATCATGTTAAACAAGAAACAGGACTTAACATGAAATAAAATGAAAATATGTTGGATTGTCAGTTAATATACAAAACAGAGGATCACACAATTTGGAATTAGTAGATGAAGAATAACAATAATGACAAATAGTTGTGGCTGAATATGTGTCTGTCTAGAATGTTGAGAGAATTAAAAAAAAGCAGAACGAAGAGCCAGCATGCTATTGGAATGGACATTTTTGGTTTGAGTTAAAAAAATAAAAAAAAAATAAATAAATAAAAGATAAAAAAAAAAAACACTTGCTGATATGGTTTTGATGGGAATCCAAAAACAAGGCAATCCATATGGAAAGGGAAACGCCCAAGACTTCTAAAAAATATAGAAAACATATTAGCCTTATAACAGCACATGGAAGGGCATAAATAAATGCAGGAGTACAACAGAGAGAACATTTTTAATGTTCAAGGTCATTTCTTAATGTGTTCGTACAAATCAAACCAAAATGTGCTGCACAATATCATACATAGGCAGAATATGGTGCTTTGTGTGCAGCATGTCTCTATGTTTGCCATATTTGGGGCGGCAAGGGTGCAAATGTGTGCATAAATTGCTCGCTTAGATGTGATGTAGTATTTAATTTTGATATGGTTTCACTAAATTCTTCACACAGAAGAAATCTATACAAATACGTGCGGGCAACACAGCTGTGAAGCATTTAAGCGATTGAAAGGCAGCCACTGTAGTCGGATCTGGACAACAGCAGGGAGCCAGACGGATAAGGTGAGAGGTCTAGGAAGTGTCATGTTAAAAGAAATAACTACATCCCGGAAAGAGCTGGTATATTATGTCCTGCCACTAAGCTTTCATGCTGTTATTTTTGTAGTATTTATTGCTTCTGGCCCTCAGGTCTTACGGAAGCTGTGTTAACTGAGCTGGTTGATGTTCAGCACTAACGTTAATTTATTGATGATGTTAAACCGTAAATCTGCTTCTTCTTTTCTTTTTTGGTTTTTACACAAATGAGCATATAAACTGCGACAGGAAATCCTTTAACACTTATGTCCAAACTATTACAAGTAGTGACGCATGTGCGTTCTTCGACGACTTTCATCCAATCTTAAATTTGATTTACTGTCAGCCTTACATCAAATAGTTATAGGCCTGCAAACTCTACTCATACATCTGTAGTGTTCCCACCCATGAAAAACCCTGTAACGTGTCTACATGACCACCTTTCCCATTGCACTGACCTCAGTGCTGATACAGTCCTTTGAGAAAGAACTCATGAAACAAACAAAGGAGGCAGTGTTGGACACACTCGACCCCGCCCAGTTTGCTCATTGTAAGAACCGCTCCATACAGCCATCATAGACCTTGAAAATAACTCTTACAGATGCACAAACAGTATTTCCTGAATTTAGAACCAAAATCACTTAAAATCATTTTCAAATGTTATTTAAATAGTTTTAAACCACAGTTATGCACATTGCCTTGAACCCTCCTTTCCTTTAATTATTTTTTTAATAATGCCTCTTATTTTTAATCCTCTAAATTCTTTGTATGAGTGGGGGGGGCAGCTTAATGAGAAAACTGTTGAGATTTCATTTTTGCATTTGTGGAAAGTCTTTAATCCATTTGACAAATTTGAATATTTTTACACTCTACATAAACAATGTCATTAGTAAAGCATGATAAAGTCCTTAATCACTTTAATATCTAATACATTGATTCTCAACCAGTGTGTCGTGGCACACTAGTGTGTCGTGCGATATAATCAGATGTGCATTAGAGAATCTATGGAAACAAAAATTGTTTAAGTCCAGGTTCTTAAAAAATTACATGTGAACCGGAGAATTGGGCCCTAAGACAAGAGTAGGGAACTCTGGTTCCTGGAGGGCCATATCCTACTTGTTGGAGATCTCCCCCTACTCCAAAAACACCTGATCCAAACAATCAGCACATCAACAAGCCCTGTAGAAGCCTGAAACGATGCTGATTATCTGGAGAGGGAGAGGGTCTAAACCAGGCAGGATATG